>NC_060270.1:119042292-119174467 GCF_021613505.1 Equus quagga | reverse complement strand
GGGCGCGCGGCCGGCGGCCGGCGGGCACGAGCGGCTCCCGCGCGCCCCCGCGCGCGCTCTCCGCGCCTCCCTTCACCCGGGGGGCGCACGCGTCCGCCCGCGCGCGGCCAGGACAAAGAGCGCGGCGGGGACCCGGCGGGCTGGCCCCTGCCGGCCGTGGCCGCGGAGCCGGTGCCGGAGAGGGCGAGGGCGCGGGCGACGTCTCGCGGGGCCGCTGTGCCGCGGGGTGGCTTCCGGCCTGAGCCCGCCTCCGAGCGAGGCTGCCCACTGGGCTACCCGCCCTCCAGGCTGGTGTCGGGGCGTCCCCAGGACTGGCCGCCTCCTCTCTGCCTGCGCTGGGGCCGGCGGGGGACCCCGGGGCCCCCACGCCCGGGCAAGGGTCCTGGGCGCGTGGTCGGGAGTCCCCTGCAGCCCTGGAAGGCTGGAGACCAATGGGTGTCGTTGACGAGGCCAGGCACCCAGGCGGAGGAGGGCTGCCCCTCGCTCCTCCTGTGAGCTGAAGGGGCAAGATGGGGTTGGGGCATCGAGGAAGGTAAAAGAATTTCGAGACTAGGGGACCAGCCTCTGCTTATCTTTGGCCCTCAGCCTGCCAAAGGGGACAGTCCTTCGGATGCTTTGAAAACTTAAAAATCGAAAATAATTTTTTAAATGTCCCGCGCAAGATTTTTTAAAGTGAAGGAGGGGAGTTAGAGGGGTTCAAACCTGACTCTTTCCTGCGGGGCTATTCTGACATGCATAAGAGTCGCCAGTTCTAGAAAGAGAAGCCGTGAGTGATCCTGGGTCAGGATGTCCACCTGGGAAAGCTTCAGGTGGGGAAGTGAAGGTTACTGTTGTTCTGTCCTCTCTTGCAACCTCCACGTGGACTCTGCAGTTTTTGCCTCAGGCACAAAGTAGCCAGAAGTAGAAAAACTTCCTGGTTTCAGCTCAGACTTCCAACTACTGAGAACTTGCTCCCGTGATGGAGCCCCGAAGGAATTTGTGGATTCCTCTCCCATAAGTGTCCAGGGGCAGGAGTGCTGGGAGAATGTGGAGTTCACAGAGGGAGTGAGAATGGCAGAGTCATAACATGGACTAGAGTTAAAGGGGAAAAGAAGACAGAGAGCCAGCATCTTTACGTATTTCTCCTCCAAATAGAAAAGTTTTGGTAAAGGGGTGCTTACAACTCTGCAGAGTAAGTTAGTTTCTGTATTTTTCCAAAGACAGGGTCATTTGGTGAACTCTGCTGAGGGCTTTGCTGCTAGGTGCTGGGCACACGAAATTCACTCATTCTCTTACTGTGTGACGAAAGCCGGGTCTCTCAGTTCTGTGCTACAAGATCTCAGTCCACAAGGGGACTGATCATTAAAGTTCACCAGGTCGATAAGGAGGAAGGATACTCCAGTCTGAAGGAAGAGTGTGTCTCAAGAAATGGTGAAGTAAGAGCATGGTGTGTGTGTTGACAGGCATTTGGATTGGGTTGAATCAAAGGGTCCTTGTGGAAAGAGCTTGTTAGTGAAAATATAGACAGAACATCCCCCCCCCCCCCACTTTTATACTGTGATGCTACAGCGGAAGCCAGCCAATTTGGAGTTTGGACTTTGCTTTGTTTGGAATGGGGAGCTGTGAAAGGAAAGCTATAAATAAAAGTGCTTTCTTTGAGGAAATTTAATATCACAGAAATAGCCTGAAGGCCCAAAGGCCAATTGCTGATAGGATTTGGGTGGGACCAGGAGATTGGGAGCTAGACATTTAGGTGTGTTTTCGGAGCATCTTCTTTAGAAGCAACAATATTGCGCTGAAAAGCAAGGGAACTGGATTCTAAACTTCATTTTGCTAAGTTTGTATGACCTCGGGCAAGTTACTTGTTCCAACTTAATTTTTCTTATATGTAAAAGAAGATGATTCTAAGTCCCTCTCTTGCTCAAAAACTGCATGATTCTTTGATGAGTTTGAAGTCATGGAATTCCACTCAACATTGACTCAAGAGAATACTTGGGAACTACCACATGCTGCGAAATTGGAGTAAACCATACGTGCTGCTCTTACTGAACTCAACAGGCAGTGGGACAGCCAGAAATGTGGGCTACAGAATGAGAAATGCTGCATTAAAGGAGTGAACAGATGAGTAGAGCATTATTAATTACCAATAGTTAACAATGGAATTATTAATTCATCTTGGGGTTATAGGGTGTCATAGGGTGTAGGTCAAAAAAGTAACAATGAAATTGGCCTGGAGGGATGGAAGCCAGGTACCCGAGGGTTACTGTAGATACTCATGATTGCCTTTTGACCTTGTTCCCAGCATGACGTAGATGAATTTGGCCAATGCGCTGTTTTCTTGTTTAATTTGAGGGGTGACTTGGGTCTCAAGGATTTGTGAGTTTGTTTTGCTGGAGAAAGAGAATGCCTTTGGGGAGGTTGAGATCACCCAACGGCCAGCCCCCAGCAGCCAAGGTGCAGGTTGCCCCGAGGGCGTATGGGAGAGTGGGGTGACCCCTTTGTTTCCAGCTCCTCCTGTCAAGTCCCTTAGCTCTCTAAAACCCTCCTACTTTTTGCTCTGGTTAAGGTGGATTTGAGCAAACCAGTGCTCCCACCTTCTATCTTGGCCAAGTAGAATGGGGCCTTTCTCCATCTGCAACAACTGATGTCTCAGTGTTTGGCTTGCTGCACATCCAGCACACCAACTTGAGATTAAGAGGTTCGGTATCAGGATCAACAGGTGATAATATAGAAGATGCTCTTTGCAAAGTAGCTGGGATATAACAGGTGTGCAATAAATAGTACTTACCATATTGTTAAAGTCACCATAGAGAGAATGCATAGCTCCATAAGGTTAGGGAGAGTAGTGGCTGCCCTCACAATATTAGGTACCCAGCTGCCTTTGTTCACTTGACTAAAGGGGTCATTCAGGTGACTCTTTCTCAGCTCACAACTCTCCTCCAAGGTAACGTGACATCACCATCTTGACCAGAAGCAACTTGTAAATTATGAATTGTTTTCTAACATGAAGTTCTTCCTCACAGGACACTGTGTGTTGTCAGTATTTTCTCTCTCTTGTTTCTGTCATGTCTACCCTTGAAATTAGGGATCATGTTTTATAGGCACTCCTGAGGGCACACAAAATTGACCTCATGCAAATTACTCCATAAAATATGTAATAAAAAATTGTCTCATATGACCCCTCAAAATAGTACCAAAAAGCAGGCACCAACTACCACAAGAAGATGGTTCCCTCTCGGGCTCCTCTTTTTGTTTTGCTAGTATGGCGTCCTGCCAGCTTCTCACTCACATCCCTGAGAGAAGCAGAGTAAGAGGAAAGATAGTAAATCCAGTTGCAACAGATATTGCCACATTGCATCCTCTCCACTTTTCCCCAAAATGTTGTGACCAAAAGGGACCTGTCATTATAAGGGCAGACAAGGCAGGCCCCAGAATCCTTTAGACTTCCTAGTTTGGGAGATGCTTTCTCCTGAGCCTGTCAATGGGTCTCAGTGTTATATATGTACCTAAGTATATGTGTGTGTAACCAAGAATTCTACAGGAATATATCATTTGAATTGCCTAAGAAGTTTCTGAATTGAGTGATTGTGAGCTATTGTGAGGCTACAGATCTTTTTTTAATCACCCACCACGGCCAGCAACATACCTCGCACGTAACCTATGTAAATACTTATTAATTTGTTTTGTTGATTTCAGAGTGCTTTTGTTTGTTTCCTTCTACTCAATAGCTTTTCTCAATATCCTTTCATTTTACCCCTTTCTTTTTTCCAGGCTGTTTCAGAAGCTACCCAGTTACTTGTATTCTTTTGTCCTTTGGCTATAAAATTTTCTCTTTCTACCCATAAAAATTGGATTGGTTTACTAGGAAGTCATGTCTTGGCCCAGGCTTAGTTTAGGAAGCCGTGTTTGCCATTGTTAGTCTCATTGTCTTTGGACTCCCAGAGTCCAAAGCACTGCTTGACATCTTTGAGTTCTTCCATTTTGTCATGTGTGGAAAACCTGCACATGCCAGATGCTGGGCGGGGCCCTAGGAATGGAATGGTGCATAAGCCTCCACTTGGCTTCATGGACTTCAGAGTACAAAACTCAGTGATCATTTCCTGCTTTTCTCCTTTGAAATAATTCTGAGGAAGGGTAAGTGCCAGAAAGAGCTCATAGACATGAAATGAAAACAGAAGCACCTTAATAGGGCAAAAGGCATGAACAGAAAAATTTTAAATAAATACATTTATCTAACCTTATTTTAAAAACTCAGAGGCCTGCCCCATGGCAGAGTGGTTAACGTGCCACGTGCTCTGCTTTGGCTGCCCGGGTTCGTGGGTTCAGATTCCAGGTGCAGACCAACTCCACTTGTCAGCCACGCTATGGCGGTGACCCACATACAAAATAGAGGAAGACTGGCACAGATGTTAGCTCAGGGCTAATCTTCATCAAGCAAAAAAAGAGGAGGATTGGCAACGGATGTTAGCTCAGGGCGACTCTTCCTCACAAAAAGCAAAAATAAAAATAATAAATTAAAAAAACCCTCAACCTTGCTAGCCATCAAAAAAGAAAAATTAAAATGAGATACCTATCGAAACAACATAAACAATTTTTAGTGATGATAATCATTGCTGGCAAATTTGTAAAAAAATAAAAATTCCCTTTGTCCATTTCCAGTGGCAGTGAAACTTGGTACTAACCCTTTGAAAAGCAATTTGGAAGTTTGTGTGAAGAGCCTTAAATGTGTTCATACCCTTTAACCAAATTTCTCCATTTCAAGAAATGTATTTTAAGGAAACATTCTAAATGTAGGAAAATAACATTGAAAAATTGGAAATGTCCAACTATAGGAAAATAATTATACAAACTAATTCACGGACACAGTGAAATTTTCAGTTATTAAAATAATACATGTGAGGAGTATGCAAAAATACAAAAACAGATTATGATAAAATGTTAATGAGGGCAAGATTTGTCTATTTTGTGAAGTCAGAGCCTGGCTCAATACCTAGCAAGGTTTCTCACACAAAGTAAGTGCTCAGAAAATGTCTGTCAAATGAATAGGCACCATATCTTTACAACTAGCAAGACAAAAGTATCCAAAAGGAATATACTCTAACAGGTTAACTATGTTTATGTTTTAGAGTACTTATGAATAACCTTTTTCCTTCTTTCTATGTTTAGTATTTTTCTAATTTTTTTTAATAAGCAAATTCCCCTTTTATAATGAGAAAAAAAGATGAGGTGTTCATTTGGTGAAAATAAATACTATTTTAACAATTTTTTAAATTGTTATTTTATAAATTAAAAGAAGTGATGAAAATCAAGCAGACTCTTTTAGAATTTGTTAAAATTTTAAGATTGATATAAAAAAATAGACAAGACCGCTTTTTAAATCCTTAAGAAGCCTTGTGAGGGAACTCTAATAAGCTCTGGCTCAAGAACAGATAGATCACAGAACTAACCAAGAATTAGATGATTTAATATATAACAAATAAGATTTCACCTAAACCACAGAGAAACGAAGGATTATTCAGTGAATGATATTGAGGTAACTAGTTACCAATATGGAAAAAGATCACTTACAACCATGCCTTATATCATACGTCAACATAAATTACAGATGAATTCAAGAGTTAAGTTTTTAAAAAGTCACTCCTTAGGGAAATTAGAATAATTTGAGTACTTAATGTAGATAGAGAGGAGTTATGATATGCTATGCTAAAAAGCATAGAAAAAGAAAAAACAGGAAAAAGAAACACAAGAGAAAACGTGTTTGACTAGGTACAAAAATGGAATGCTCAGTTTGCTTCCCGACACACATAAACACACAGGCACCAAGTTGAAAGAACAAAATAGACAAAACAGTTTGTACTATGAAAAGGGATTAATGTATATCACATATAATTCTGTATAGACTTATAAAAATGTCAAATTGTCATAGCCAGTTAAAGGACATGTTAGAAATTCGAGGTTATTAAACTGTATGTTGCCTTAAAAAAATCTAAGAAATGTATATTAAAATGAGGGACTACATTCTTGTTCACAAAATTTGCAAATCTAAAAACTGTATGATGCCAAATACCTGTGAGAATATTATGAGAAGGCTACTTTCCTATATTGCTGGTGGCATTGCAAATTGATGTAACCTTTTTTTGGAAAGCAATTTGGCAATGTGTTTCAAGAGTCATAAAAATGTTCATACCCTTTAACCTACTAATTCTACTTCTGGGAATCTATCCTAAGGAAATAATCCAAAATATTAAAAAATGCCATATGCCTGACAATGTTTATCCCAGTATAATTTATACTATATAAAAATGGAAACCACTCAAACTGTCCAACATAAAGGCTATGCTTTAGTAAATTATGGTCTATTGACTCAAGGGAATATACATGAATATAAAATGGTGAGTATTATAACTATCATTTTTCCCATCAGTTCCTCCTCAAGATAAATCCTTTTCTATGAGATCAGCTGATGCCTTGCTTAGTTAATAGGACTAACAAAAGATATTGTGCATTGTCTTTTTAACTGATGTTTTTACTTAACTTTATGTCACAAATTTTTCCAAGGTGTTTTAGAGTATCTCATACATAAAATCAGGTTAAGTATGCTTTCTGTTTCAGCAGACAAAATTGTATGCACAATATGATTGTCTGGAAAATGTGTAAAAGAGATTTAGAAAAATATGCAAACAATCATTTTGGTAACGTTAAGGGCCTGTTTCCTGGTGATTCTGGCCACCTTTTTTGTATTGCACAAGTGGTTATCTAATTGGAAGAGATTCAATAAGAAACAATATGCTTTAACTTGGGGCTGAAGAAAAAGTAGTTTAATTTGACATGATAAACAACTTGACGTTTTAGTTGAATGTCTTTATAACTAAAGAAGTAAAACAATATTTTGTAAAATGGGGATATTAATTAAATAGGTTGAGAGTTATACTTTAGTTTTTTTCAGGTCAAAATTGTAGAGTTTTGTCAAAATTTATAAAAACTCAAAGGTATGCCTCAGAAAATGTCAGAGTGCATATGGCTTTAACTTCTATGGATTATAATATCCCAAAATAACTCAGATAAAGTAAACATCACAGAGTGATGTGAAATTTAAAAAAGTGATAAATAATTTTCAATAAGAATATATGCTCAGTGTGTGGAGGAGGTAAGTAGCATATCCATTTTGGACTCATAAGGAAATGACCATTTATTACCAGTAATTATAATCCAAGAAAAGGATATTGAAGTGCGAGACTTTTTTGACCAAGGAAATTGAGTCTCAGAAACACTAAATGACTTCTCTAAAGTCTTAATGGTAGCTCTTGACAGAACTAGAGGCAGAAATTTGGAATTCTGTCCCAATTCCATATACTGTTATATCCACCAGGGAATATAATCCAGTTTCCCAAGTCACCAGCTCCTGTAGAGATGTCAAGAGGATGTCATCAGAAAGTTCTTTTAAGTGTAACAGTCTTTTCTCACCCTTGTTCATGAGCATGAGAAAGATCTTCTCTATGTTGATATAAATTTGGCAGTCCTGTTGTTATTGCTCATATTACACTATATATATTATATAATACTTATCACAGTTTGTAAGTAAATATTTATTGGTGTGATTATTTCTTTAATATTTTTCTCCCTCTACTAGAATGAGGACTGGGACCATGTCTATTTTTTGGGGGGTTTTTTGAGGAAGATTAGCCCTGAGCTAGCGTCTGCCACCAATCTTCCTCTTTTTTGCTAAGGAAGACTGGCCCTGAGCTAACGTCTGTGCCCATCTTCCTCTACTTTTTTATTTTATATGTGGGATGCCTGCCACAGCATGGCTTGACAAGCGGTGCATAGGATCCGAACCAGTGAACCCTGGGCCACCACAGCAGACCGTGTGAATTTTAACCACTGGGCCGGCCTCGTATCTGTTTTTTGTGCCTAATACAGTGCCTGGCATATAATATTTAGTAAATAATTCCTGAATGAATGGATGGCCAAAGTATCTTCACATTCAAAGTCCGTTGAAGGGAATGTTATAGAATAACAACAACGAGAAACATAATCTTTTTACACTGCCTAATATGTTTATGGACCTGATTTTCATGAAAAGTAGCACAGGCCAAACATAGGAGTCCAGAAGTTTTTAGAGAAATTAAAGGACAATAAGTTCATACATTCAAATAAATTAAGGGTGTTTGGTATGTGACCCTAACCTCTGAAATACATCAGGAGAACAATGACCACATTTTCTCACCAACTTCTTATAGAATCGTGGTCAGAAAGTGAATATTGACTCATACTCTTTTCTAAAAATACAATGGGGCAGCAAAATGTTTCTAACCTGCTTTATAAAATGTCTACATAGAAGAAATCAAGTTATGTGTTCTATAAAGCTGCGTGCTAGCAATTAAGGTTAAAATCAGTCAACCTCAATCAATCTCAGACTCATTGGCAGAAGTGTTTAAAAGGACTGACGGAAAAATAAAACTGTTACATGTTTGGTCCAACTTTCTCTAGCTCTTAATCAGAACATCGTGGTTATTGACTCAGAAACCTGGCATCTTGAATTCTAGTTCTGATTACATTGCTGCAGCCTTCTGGATGCCAGTTTCCTCATCAGCAAAATGAAAGAGTCTGGAGGTTCTTTCCAATTCTGGAATCTCTGTGATTTATGCTATTGTATAAGGACGTGCTGTTCAACAAACTGAATTAACTAACATGGCTGGAAGTGCTTTTTTAAACACTAACATTGCTTAATGGCAAGACTTATGCCAGCAGTGATTTAAGGCATATGTATCCTCACAACTTGATTAACTGTTAAAATTCATTTTGGCTTTTAAAAATTCAAATGTCTTTTCTATATAAGGGCTACCATACCCAGCCACTCCACTCTACCTCCATCCTACCGCACCCGACCCCCAGTTATTTTGGCTCTATAAGTATATATGCATTCAAACCGTCTGTCAATTAAGCAGGAAACAACATACCAGTAATTCTAGTTGTTTGGAATTTTGTCAAGAAAACAATGTCATTTTTAATAAGGTTGTTTACATCAGGTGAGATTTTCACTTCCCGGTCAGGTTAATTCTAAACTTTTTTTTTTCTTGTCCCTAGAAAAATTTCTTTTAAAAAAAGATCCACAACTGGGGCCAACCCCATGGCGTAGTGGTTAAGTTCAGTGCACTCCACTTTAGCAGCCCAGGCCTGTGGGTTTGGAACCCTGGGCATAGACCGACACCACTCATCAGCCATGCTGTGGCAGCAACCCACCCACAAAATAGAGAAAGATATTAGCTCAGGGCTAATCTTCCTCAGCGAAAAACAAAAGAAGGTCCACAACTTATCTATGGCCATTTTTGCCACACACACAAAAATGCACACAAAACTGAACTTAAGAAATACAATTGTGTGCATATCTGAGACTTTATTTACTCCTTTAACAAATGTAACAAATGCCTTTTAAAGGGTAAAGCACAGTGCTAGAAGATATGTACCAAACAAGATATGATACCATCTCTGCTCTTAAGGGTTTATAATCTAGCAAGATGATTTAAGAGGGACGGCTTCAAGTCCAAGAACAGGAGTTTCCTGCCTACAAAACGATGGCAAAATTTCATTCACCTCCTCTTTATCGTAATACACAGCCCCTTAGAAATGTGCTTTTACTGCCTTCAAATACATTAGACGAGAAGCCAGAGGATGTAAAAGAGGGATTTACATGCTTATTCAACAAACAAATATTGAGAACCTATTCAACAAGTGAGAAAACTGTATTTCTGAATGTAGATGACATGTCCTTCAAAACACACACATGGAGCAGGCGCTGAAGAAGTAGGCACTGGTTGAGTAGATGGAAAACAAGTTCTATCTAAGGATAATTATGTGGTTAAAAAAACAGCCGTTGAATTATTTTTTGCATTGTAGCAAGTTATTTTTATTTGATTTTTTTAGGAGAGTAGAGTTCAGAGTTCAACCTTCCAGCAAGGATACTTCAGATATTGGTCTCTCACCCACTCCCTGCCATCACCACTGTATCCCCAGTGCCTATCACCTAGTTGGAACTCAATAAATATTTGTTGAATAATAGCAAACACTTCTGTAACACTTATTGTCTTTTATGCTGTATTTTGTATACATTGACTCATTTCATACTCAGTAGCCCCAGTGAGGCAGGTACTATTATTATATATTAATGTTATGGATGAGGAAACTAAGGCACAGAAAGATAAGCAACTTGCCCGTGGTCACATGACTGGTAAATGATGGACTCGGGCTGGGAAACCCAAGCTATTGACTACTATACTATGCCAATTCTAAATAAATAAGTGGCATTCCAGGTAAGGGGATGGGAGGGAGGGGAAGGACTAGTGGCATCACTGGCCCCATAGTCAGAAGGGAAAGAATTGGGACCTCTAAGACAGGCTGGAGATGTTGACAACCGGTGAAGAATGGGGAAGTGCTTTGGTTTTTGGTGTCCCACGAGGGTTGCTTTGGGACAATCTTTGGATGGTAGGATTGACAGAGGCTTGCCAATGAGAAAGAGACACGAAAGGAAGCACTGTAAAAATCAGAAATGATTTGTGGTCCCTCTGGGCAATTTTTCTTCTGCCAATCTCTCTCTAGTTTATTCTTCTTTCTGCCATTCTCTTCCTTTGTCCCTTTTCTCTACTATCGCTTGTAGCCTGTTATATGTTGACCTAAATTTCAAATTATTGTATTTATTAAATCAAATGTCTATATTATCCCACTCTCTCTCTGCACTTCCATTAAAAGAAAACAACTGAAGTTATTTCAAAATTGTTACTTATTAGCATGGTACATGTAGGTCAAAGACTTAGAAGAAAAGTCTCCTAAAGTGGACTAACCCTTAAAAAGTAAGAGATTATGAAAATAAATCTTAGTATTCCATCATTTCAATGTTAGAAAAGATAGCTAGATCTTAAATACATACCATTTCATGTTGAAATTTATTTTCTTTTAAATTTTAGAAATATCTGCAAATTTAGATTTAACATTTTAACATTGATTAGACTCTTCACTTTATAATAGGAGCAAGAGTTCATTTGTGCCTGATATTGATGAAGTTTATAAAATGCTGAAATTTCTGGATTTCTGAAAAGAACACGAAAACAAGGATAAATTATATTTGTACCTTTAAGTATGTGAATACGTAAAAACAATAGCAAGTCATTTACAGGAATTGTCTAGAGAAAATTCTCACCATCACCAGGCAATTTGTGCCTAGTCTGGTACAAATAGCACGTGGATCAAAAACTTAATCTGAGTATTCTTAGTCTAATTGGTATAACAGTACAAATATATATACATACGTGCATACATGCGCATTTAGTCAGTTTAATACAAGAACAAACATTTGTTTGTTAAAGACTGAAAATAAGGATCAATATTGCAGCATTCACAACCATCTAGCTTGATAAACCATATCAGTTAGGTGTTGCAAATATGGAATAAGTAAAAACTGATATCAGGAGCATATAGCTTCTATTTTGCCTAAGCTAAGCAGATATAATGTGTTCTAAGGTAGTATATGTGATTTAAAATCCAAAGAAGAAGGATCCCATTTTAAAGAGATTGATTTGGGGTGGTGGAAGGTGATGTGATAGTCATCGCTGTATAGCTTCTTAAAACTGATTTACTGTAGTGGCTTGTGGAAGTAACAGATGTTTATTTGAATGAATATTCATTTGCTGACATCAAGTCCCAGTAGATGACACTTTCCTCTTAAGAGGTCATATTTTCCTCTTAGGAGTGTTTGCTATTGCGGTTGCCAATTGTCTATTTAGAAGACATAACGCTGAGGAGCTATGTAAAGTGGAGTATTGATGTATAATGATATAGAGTCTGAACCAGAGGTAAATATGCTAATTAGAAACAGCAATAATGCCAGATATAAACATCATAATGACTTACCTTATCCTTTTTGACAGTATCATGATAGCTTCTCATCAACCAATCATGAATTTTCTTTTGAGTTACATTGTTAGTACACTGCTTGAGCTGTAAAAACATTTATTTAAGATAGAACATTACCAAGAATTGAGGTGACTTCAAATCACCATAGCAACCAAATAAAGAACTTTATTGTGAAGAACCTTTAAGAAAAATTTTAAAAATTCTGTATGAATAGAAATTATTATTATTTAGGGCCTAGTTCCATCTCTACCACTTGCTATACAAAATCTTGCTTTCTTCTATGTGTGTTTTTAGAGAAAACAGCAGTATCAGAAGTACAGATAGCCTGTTATAATTGTTCGTTTCATAAATTCATGCACTGGGGCCAGTTTATCATACCTAAAGTTACTTTGGCTCTGCAAAAGATTATTCTGGCAGAAATTTTATTAGTGTGTCAAATTATCTTTTAAGAAACTTGGCCAGGATTACTACCCAAGATGGTAAGCTATAAATTTTAAACCTTATGACTAGAAACTCCCACTCCCCACCCCCAAGACAGTAGTACCATTGAATTTTCTGGCACTATGATCTAAACACAAATTTGTAACAGAATTCCAGAAACAAATAAGATAATTTTAGGAGGAGAGTTACAATGAGATAATAATCTGGTTATGTTTCTTGGTCCATGAAATGCCTAGAGTATTTAGCAACATAACTATGTCTCCATTATCTATGCTGTTAGGAAAAGATATATACATGGAAATCTGTGGCTGATTCAAAATTATCACTGTTAAGCCATTAGAAGCAGCCTCCTTCCTCAAACTCAAAAGATGTGTTTTTTATTATCTAACCCTTTATGTTAGTGGTTCTCAACTTGGGCTGCACATTAGAATAATCTGGTGATGACTGAGGAGCTGTTAAAAATCCTGATGTATAGGTCACATTCCTGATTAATTAAATCTCAAGGCTGGGGGTGAGACCAGACATTAGTAGTTTGTTAAAGCTTCCCCAGGCGATTCCAATATATGGCCAAGGTCGAGAGCTACTTAGTGGTAGGGATCTAAGAATCAGTGAAGTGCAGAAACTATAAGAAAAGAATGTCTACTTACTAAACTAAAGAGTAAATATCAGTGATTGTTCAAATTGCTGTATACCAATGATATGTAAAAAGAGATTATTAGGCTATTTTTTTTCTGATTTCTTCAAAAATCCTAACTTCGGTTCCATCTGTTATATGAGAGAGTAAATTTCCAGATTGTAGAAGTGTTAACCTATATTAAGATTGAAATACACCAGTGATATAAGTTGCCTCTATATTTCAATATATAATAATTATTTTTAATTTGTGAGTTCTTTTTTAAAGAAGTCGTTTTGAATAGATGCTTAGCAAAACGTACTTTATTAATTAAAAAACTATATAAAAACATTGTTGTGTAGTCATGATGAAGAATGAATAATTTTCAAATTGTAGCGGGGGGTTGCAGGGACTTCCTTGGGAAATGGAAATGATTTTAGCCATTCTCAGTTTAGGGAAAAAAATGATAAATCCAGATTTTGTGCTGTTACCCCTTGAAATTTATTTTCATAACGTATGTTTTCCTGAGGTATCTTATAAGCATTGAGATACTTATAAGCATTAAGATACTTTCTCACTGGTAAGAAAGGTGAATTACAGTACAGACAGAAAAATTCCCCCTAACTTTAATGTAATTTCAATAAGTTGGAAGCAGAGATTTATTTGCTTAGATATAGTCAATGTAATTAATTTCGAAGGCAGCGTAGTCCAGTTATTAGAGTCAAACAAACCAGAGTTCAAAACCTAGCTCTGCCCCTCCTGGCTGTTCTCCCTGGAACATATCATTTACCTAGTCCAGGACTCACTTTTCTCATCTATAAAAGGGGCACATTTATATCTTCTGTGCAAGGTTGTGAGTTGTGGGCAATTAAATGGGGAAATGTTGACAGAGCCCTTAGCACAGTGCCCAGCACATAGTAAGCCTTGAATAAATGGTAGTTATTTTTTAATTATTCAAGCAGGTGTTTTGAAAGACTACTTTTTCCCTTGGGTAATTTATGCTGTTTTTTCATAACTGCCCACCACAGACTTGACACGCGTGAGGGTTACAGGAAGTCTTTGCATATTCTTAAATTTAGGCATAGCATGGCAAGGAGAGTGTGAGTTGCTGCATGGGTGCATTCATGGCCATATGACTCGAGTGCACAACCCATCATGCTCATTCACTAACTGAGGTTCCCCGTTGTGTGACCAGGTGGGAAATGTGCAATATGTGTCTCAGGAAAACTGAAATCACCACCCATCACGGACCATCTCAGTTACTACTAAAGAGTGGGGATCAAGAATGTTAAATCATCATGTTCTAAGGGTCTCCTGATTCTATATATATTGCATTTCATTGATTCCAACATGCACGTTTTAACGTCTCTGAAATCAAAATGTACCGTCTAATCGATAATGTCTTAAATCACTCTCAGCCAGGCAGCACTTCTGATGTAGTTGTCATCGCCTGTGACTGTGTGAACTTGGCCATAGCTCTTCATATTGTTGTGATGCATGATAAAAACCTGAGGCCAAGCGAGTTTAAGAAAATTCTTTAAATAACTATCAAATACAAATTCTAAGGGATAAAAAATAGTGTCATAGTTTAATTGGCAGTGATTTTTCTTCCTTAATGGCACACAAAATAATAATGCATCTCAGAATCTAATCTTTAATTTGATGTAATAGTTTGCTATGGTTTTTGCAAAGCAATTCGACAAAATGCTTCAAAACCCTTTACAATGTGCATATATCCAATGTACAAATTTCCATGCTCATGATTCATCCTAAGGAAATAATCATAATTAAGCCACATCAATACTTCTGTCTCAGTTGTTATTTAGGTTAAGTTTGCTATTGTGGCAGGCAGAATAATGCTCCCTCACCCCCAAAAATGTCCATATCCTAATCTCTGGAGGCCATGAATATGTAACGTTACTCGGCAAAGGGAAATTAAGGCTGTAGATGAATTAAGGTAGCTAATCAGCTGATCTTAAAATAGGGAGGTTATCCTGGATTATCCAAGTGGACCCAATTTAATCGCAAAGATCATGAAAAGTGAAAGAGTGAGGCAGAAGAAAAGGGTCAGAGAGGGAGATGTAACAAAGCAAGAGGTGGGAGTGAGACGATGTGGTGTGAGAAGGACTCAGTGTGCTGTCGGTGACTTTGCAGATGGAGGAAAGAGCTACAAACCAAGGAATGCAGGAGGCTTCTAGAAGCACGTCGAAACAAAAGGCAAGGAGAGGCTTTCTCCCCTACAGCATCCAGAGGAGAATGCAGCCATCCCAATACTTTTGATGTCAGTCCAGAGAGACCCAGGTCAGATGTCTAATCTACAGAACAGAAAGATAACAAACGTTTGTTGTTGTAAGCCACTAAGTTTGTTGTAATTTGTTATATCAGCAATAAGTAACTAATGCAGTTGATAAGGTAGAAACATTTTTATGATTGATTATCTGCGTTAGGTAAATAGTTACTAGACTCATGAATTTAATAGACCAGTAAAATTTCCAGAAAATGATAGGGCCAATTGCCAGCTTTTAATTTTGCTGTCTCATTCTAAACTTACTGCTTAAAATTCTAACATAACATCAGCATAAGATAGTTTTACAAACAAATAATATAAATCCAACATATAAGTGCCAATATTTAAATAAATTTAATTTAGAAAAAACTCATTTCATTGCCTTTAATTTCCTCACTTCATCCAAGGACCAACAAAAATACCCCATTACCAGCGCTATTCTGTGATCAAGCATGTGGGAATTTCTGTGTTAGCTGCATTTTGTTGATTTTGGTGTGTGGATTTTAGAGTCCCCTAAAAAGGGAGATTGGCATAATAACAAAAATCCTTAGATTACAAATACTTAGTTGAGAATTCTCAGAAGTTTGGAGTTAGGACATCTTATGATTACTTTTGCTGTGATTTCTTTTGATTCCCTCCCCATCTTTTCTTGCCATCTATCCAGAACATCTTGTATTAGTTATCTATGGCTGTTGTAACAAATTACTACACATTGCTGTCTCAAAACAACGAATGTTTATTCTCTTACAGTTCTGAAGGTCAGAAGTCTGAAATCGGTTTCATTGGGCTGAATTCAAGGGGTTGGCAGGGCCACGCTCCCTCCTTCCTCATGCTTCAAAACCAGCAGTATTGCATCTCCAAATCACTTTCTCTGCTGAGGTGGTCACATGGCCTTCCCTCTTCAATGTCAAATCTCCGACTGCCTCCCTCTTATAAGGATATTTGTGATTACATTTAGCACCCACCCAGATATCTAGGATAATCCTCCCCTCTCAAGATCCTTAATTTAATCATATCTCCAAAGTCTCTTTTGCCATGTAAGTAACATTCACAGGTTCCGGGCATTAGAACTCAAATACATTTGGGGACCATTCTTCAGCCTACACATGTGATTGTTTTATATACATATTGCATAGCTGTTATATTTATTTTAATTAAGTAGGGAAATTTTCTTTGTAGGAGTCTATTGTTGCCCATTAAAGTAGTGACATATCCTAGGATATCTAGCCCCTAGAAAGCCATGCCTATATGACTACCAAAGATAAGAGGGTCATAATACAATTAAGCAGTTTTGATTAATATAATAACCTATTTCTTGTGTGCAAGGTCATCTACAGGAAGCCCTCTCTTAGGTAGAAAAGTATAAACCACTCGTATATATTTCACACTAATTCTGGAACATTCTCTGAAACTCCTGGTGTAAAAATGACGCTCAGACTGCTAGTGCAGAGCAGCCTACTGAGCATCTCTCAACAGATGCTCAGGCACCTCCCTTTTCAGCAGCACATTTCTGAGATGGGCTGGTGCGAAGGCAAATACAAATGTAATTTAAGAGCTCTGAGGGCTTCTTCTTCCCTTCTACTGAATCCCTATCAGACAACTGGTGGATCAGTTGTACTGTTGGGAAAAATAACACAACAAAACAAGCTGACAAACCCAATCCTGGGCCTGACACCAGCTGTCCTGTTCCAGCCATTGCTGTTGAGGTTCAGTAAACAGTAGCTGAGTGACTCCAACCCACCCGATGCTCAAGTAACCACCAAAGAAGACCTTAGGTATAGGGAAGATTTGTCTCTGTAAGTGTCAGTGCCTAATAAAGAAACAAACAAGCATCTTGTATGCCTGGAAAAGGAGAACTACTCTAAATTAGTGGTTTTAGATTCAGTTCCAGGTTTCAGATTCAGGATTTCACAGCCCCTCAAAGGGGCTGCCAGGGCAGATGGAGTAGACAGAACAGACCAAGCTCTGGCTTATCCACCCTAGGTTTATCCAGAGCAATCTCATTTCCATCTGTTTTACTTATTGGGGTTCTGTGTAAGTTTTGTTTCTAAGAATAATTCAACTACTTTTTTAAAAGTCAAAAGCAATTCTAAAGGAACATTGTCTTAGTCTGTTCTGGCTATTAGAATGAAAATGCCACAGACCAAGTGGTTCGTTAACAACAGAAATCTGTATCTCACAGTTCTGGAGACTGGGATATCCAAGATGAAGGCATCAACAGATTTAGTGTCTGATGAGAAACAGCTCCCTGGTTATCAGATGGTCATCTTCTTGCTGTGTCCTCGCATGGTAGAAGGGAAAGGGAGCTCTCTTGGGGTCTCTTTTATAAAGGCATTGATTTCATTCATGAGGGCTCCACCCTCATGACCTAATCACCTCCCAAGGGCCCTACCACCTATTACCATTACCCTAGGGGTGAGGATTTCAACATATGAATTATAAAATATGTATGTAAATAAACCAATTTAAAAATGGGCAAAGTATCTGAATAGACATGTCTCAAATGAAGACAAACAAATGGCTACCAGGTATGTGAAAAAGTGTTCAACATCACTAACCATCAGGGAAACGCAAATCAAAACCACAATGAGCTATCACCTCACACCTGTTAAGATGGCTATTATCAAAAAGACAAAAGTGTTATGAGGTTGTGGACAAAAGGGAACCCCTGTACACTCTTGTTGGGAATGTAAATTGGTACAGCCATTATGGAAAACAATATGAGGTTTCCTCAAAAAATTAAAAATAGAACTACCATATGATCCAGCAATCCCGCTTCTGGGTATGTATGCAAAGGAAATGAAACCCGCATCCCAAAGAAATATCTGCACTCCTATGTTCATTGCAGGATTATTTACAATAGCCAAGATATGGAAACAACCTAAATGTCCATTGATGGATGAATGAGTAAAGAAAATGTGATTTTATATATATATATAATATATATATATATCATAAATACACTGGAATATTATCCAGCCTTAAAAAATAAGGAAATCCTGCCATTTGTGACAACATGGATCATGGATGAAACTGGGGGACATTATGCTAAATGAAATAAGCCAGACACAGAAAGACAGATATTGCATGATATCACTTATATGTGGAAACCAAAATAGTCACACTCATAGAAGGAGAGAAGAGAATGGTGGTTACCAGGAATAGGAAAGAGGAGGAAATGGGGAGATTTTGCTTAATGGGTATAAAGTATCAGTTATGCAAGATGAGTAAGTTCTGAAGATCTAATGTACAGCATGGTGACCATGTTGACAATACTGTATTGTATACTTAAACTTTGCTAAGAGAGTAGATCTTAAGCATTTTCATCACAAAAGAAAGGAAGGAAGGAAGGGAGGAAGAGAGGGTGGAAGGGAGGAATGAAATGATAACTACATGAGATGATGGATATGTTAATTAGCTTGATTGTGGTGATTATTTCATAATGTATAAGTATATAAAAATTTGTAGAAATATACACAATTTCTATTTATCAATTGTACCTTAATAAAGGTGAAAATAAAATATGTACGGAAAAACAAAAGGCTGGAAGTAGCCAAGACAATTTTGAAGATTAACAAGTTGAAAAGATGTGCTCTACCAAATATGGAGACTAAAAGCTACATTAACACAATGTGGTGTCAGCATAGAAACAGACAAATAGGCCAACTGTACATAAATAGAGCAAAGCAAGTCTAGGAGTTCATTTCAGTGGGAAGAAGACAGACTTCAATAAATAGATCCAGAGCCCATCCAATAAGTGGGCCCAGGCCCTAAGGATAACAGCCAAATAGACTCCTGATTTGCACAGTAGCAGTTCCCAACTTTGGTATTTTGTATGGGAAAAATTGGATTCCCTCTCATCTTATGCACAAAATTAAGTTGGGGGGTGGGGATTAAAGACCTAAGTATGAAAAGAAAACTTTAAAAGTTTTTGAAGAATGTTTATAAACTCAGAGTTAAATTGAAAAATATGTTTCATCAAAAAACACCACAAAAAATTGAACAGGTAACCCGCAACCATTTAGAAGATATTTGCAACACCTGTAATTAACAAGTGATTAATGTCTATACCATCTAGAACCACTATAATCAGTAAGGAAATGACTCAATAGAAAAACGGACAAAAGTGATAAGCAGCCAATTCACAAAGGAGGAAACATAACTGACTAATAAATAAGTGAAAAATATACAGTCTTGCTAATAATCATGCCCAGTGTTACACAGCTGGGAAATGGAACGATTAACTCTGAAGCTGATGCTTGTATAACTCACAAAAATGTATAAAAAGACACAACACAGCTTTAGAAAATGGTCTTCTAGGTACAGGGTAGCCTATTTTCCCTGTTTCAAAGGGTGATTTGGAAGAAAGAAAGAGATGATGGATGTGAAAACATTTTCAAGAATTAAAAGTTCTATACAAATCACTTACTACAATCTACATCATAACAGAAACCAAATTCATGCTTGGCTCCAGTCTTAAAGGAGTATATCTTGTAGTAAATTCAGAAGTTCCTGGACTCATGGCTGGCAGGAAGTTCTAGAGAAAGAGACCCCAAAGGAAGACATGGGAAGACTGCTCTTGTCAGGCATCTAGCCTTGACTGCTGTTCATGAGACTAACCTGTTTTAAAAATGAACTACCCTAAAAAGATCTAGCTAAATTAACGCCTGGAAATAATAGACTAAACTTAAAAGCATTTTACTCCTATTACTGTGGGGAGGAGAGAATACTATCTATATTCTTCATCAGGTAATATTTCTAGAATTTTACAAGAGTCATGCGTGGTCATAGTATAATCTGCATCCTTTGTTTCATAGCTTTCTTGTGTAACTTGAAAAATTTTTAATTTATTTTTTAAATTACAAAAGTTCACGTTCAGAGGAAAAATATCCAAATAGAATAAAGGGGTAAAGACAAACTAAAGTTCTCTGCCACATCTTCAGCTCCCTCACAATCAGTCCCAGTAATTAAGAAAATTTAATAAGATTTTCATATTTAAAATAGTATAATAGTACAATAAAGAGTAATAATCTCCACATTTATTCTATATTGGAAATGACCACATTTCTAAGCAATGCCAATCATCCGAGGTTCCAGGAGCAAGTGCAAATCTTGAAAACTCCTAAGATTTTGAGTTCCCAAGCAGAAAACACTCCTTCAGTTGCCTGACCTTGTTTCTTAGTGTTTCCACATTCCTCTTTCTTTTTCCTATATCCCTACCTCAGACGCAGAAAAGAAACACATCTCTCTTTTGTGGTCACATGAGAAACTGCAACATTAACTGGAAAATATGAGAATATTGATAACTCTATAGCCCAAAATATCCCACAGATTTTCAGATAGTTCTCACAGCACAAGTATTTCCTATTACTGTTACTAACTACTACTACTACTGCCACAACTACTGATACTCATAGTATTAAGAGTAAGAGTAATACTTGGAATCGCTACTGATGTTTAGTTGAGCACTTACAGTGTGACAAGACTTTGCCTGTATTTTCTCATCTTGCTTCTCACTGTAAATACACAAGGCTTAGCATTTCACAGAGAAGCAAACTGAGATGAAAGATTTTAAGTAACTAAGTTGTGATCACACAGTCAGTGCTGAAGCCTACATTTGAAACCAGGCAGCCCTCACAACATTCTGTGCTTTTGAAGCATTAAGCTTAGCTGTTTTTCAATCTTACAAACTTACCAAATGGAACTTCTGAAAGCACATTGCACCCCGTTAAAAACAATTTTTGTGTTGCCTGATGTTATAATTCAATGAAGATTATTTAAAATTATTTTTAACCCCTGTACTGATGTAAAAAAACTAACAATCTCAGAATAAAATTAATCAGTGTAGATGCATTGAAAATCTACCTCAAAAAGCACTCTTCTTGAAATAATTGACAATTTGATGATCCTGCACATTTCTCTTGGTGTCACAATTGAGATCTATGGTTTTAACTAATTCCAACACACTGATGAATCCCAAATCTTTAACCTCAAAGCCAGCTTCTCCTCCAAGTTCCATTCTCTGTATACAGCTGCACTGGGGCTTTTCCAAGAGGAAACCCCATAATCATCTAAAAAACAAATGTCTAAAATAATAATCATTTCCCCCAAAAACCTGATTACACATAAATCTCCTCCAGTCTCTTAGCACTCTAGTTTTTCTCTTTATTCTTTTTACCACAATTTGTGATTTAATATTTATTTGCTCATGCATTTTTCTCCATTACTAGAGTGTTAGTTCCAAGAGAGCAGAGATCAAGTTTATTTTGTTCCTACAATATTCTCAGTATGTAGAACAATGTGTGATTTATAGTTGAAGCTTAAAAAAAATGCATTTGGTAAGGGAATGAATGAAAGAGTAAAAGATACCTATCTCCTCCTGTATTCACTCGCTTGATAAATAGCAAGCCCATCCACATTCCCATGGTCCCCACCTGAAAATGTAAAGTCAGCTCAGACTTACTCCTCTTCATTTCCACTCCAGTGACAGCTCAGGCCCTTTATTTTCTCTTTGTATAACCCCAATATCCTCTTTACTGGGCTTCTTACTACTGCTTTCACCTTCAAACGATTTTTCACGCTCCTTCCAGAGTGGTCTTTCTAAAGCAGTATTTGTCAAATCCATGCCTTCTAAGACGTTTTCTCCATGTACCATCCAAGCTGTTCTGCAAAGATCTTATCAAATTTGCTTTCTGTTCTTTATATCACAAAAACAAGAGATAGGTTGATATGCTGTTAAAAAATGAATCCCCCAAGATTTGGGCATGGTTCTCCATAGCTCCTCCCACTTTGAGAACTAATATCGTTCTTAACATAAACTTGCTCATAATTCTTTAATGGCTCTAAAATGTCTAACACCGATGTTCAAATCTGGCCGTGCTTTAGCATAGCCATGGTAGTTTTGCTCAAGCTGAGGTCCCATTTTCTCATGGATCCCATGACTAAATAAAAATATATTTTACATTTGTATTTTCACTTTCGTGATGATCTAAGACAATTTAAACAAGTGTATTCTGGATGATTTTAATGACTACCTTGTTTAGTGTGCTTGTCTATTTTTATGTGCATGATAATATGCAAAAACAATAGTACGCTTTTTATGTTTGTGGGCTAATAATAAAAGGAAATAATAAAATGCGGCAGAGATTGCAAGCTGTCTCCCAATAATTTGTCAGTAATCTGCTGTCCCCTTCTCCTCAGTGACAGAACCACATGGTTCCCTCAAATAAAGACTATATTTCCCAGCATGCCTTTCAGCTAGGTGTGGTGTTGAGATCTACTTGAAGGTGGTATGTGCAACCTCTGGAAAATGTCCTTAATAAGAGAAAGCATGCATTTTCTTTCCCTTTTCTCTATTCTGCCATGTAGAATGTAGCCTCCTGCCTGGAATTCAAGTAGCCTTCTTAGTTGTTGAGATATTTAGGTTCATTTAGGGCCATTTAGAACAGAGAAACAGATTAATGTACAAGAAGCCTGATTCTCTGACACTGTGAAGACTATTCCAAGTTTATATCACCTTCCTAGACTTATACAAGAGCATAATAAACATCTATCCTATTTAAATTAGTTATCTGGGTTTTTAGTCACTTGTAAACAAACAATCCTAATGAGTACATGGACTCAATACTCAAAAAATTCTTAAGTGGAGGTCAAATGACATAAAAGTGGGCTGTATAAATTAGAATTCATAGTATTTCAAATAGAAAAAAGTGGTGAATGAACTGAGTCATCATATGACACGCAATCATATTGACAAGCTAAACCCTGAAGATCTAGCACTGCAGCCACAGGCAAAGTCATAGCCACTGTAGAAGCAGAAACTTAGTTCAGCAAGCAACATCATCCCACAATTGAAATTGATGTTATTAGATTTAAATTGCATTGGTTTCACAACTTTTTTGTTTATATTATATTTGGAAATACTGGTGGTCAATTATAATTTGTTTTTCCTATTAAAATGGTCCATATGTTACTAATTTTAGAAACAGTGACCAGGAGAGCTTATTAAAATGTCTAATTCCCAGTTCTCAGAACCTGATTAAATGGGTCTCTAGTGGGGCATGGGAATCTATAATTTTTATAAGTGTTCCGGGTGATTCTAATGTAGCCAGTCTGCTGGGAAAAAATTGGTATAACTGAATTCTTAAATTGGTTCACAAATGCTTTTAAGATCTTCCCCTGCCAACCTCACTAGCTTCCTTTCTCACTGTTTCACCATCACCAGACATCCTTTTCCTTAATAAAAATGAACTTCTTGAAGTGCCTCTAAAGTTGTAAACTCTATTTCTACTCTGTGCCTTGACATACATATTTCTTCCGCTTGAAATACTTTCCTTTAATTGATTAATCCTGTTTATCCTTCAAAAGCAGTTATGACTTCCTAAAGGAAGCTTTCTCTCATCCTCCTAATGCCCTTCCTCTGTGCTAACAGCACCCAGGACCAACTGTTATTTCTGTCAGTTATCACACTCTATTATCATTGTTACTGGTTTGTCCACCCTATTAGACCTTAAGTTCCTGGAGGGCAGAGTTAGTAACATTCCACTTGGTATCCCCGTTGCCTAACATAATCCCTGGTCATCATAGGGGCTCAATAGATGCTTTCTAACAGGATTAATGAGAAAGTGACCGAAGGAAAGAGTGAAGAAACCATATAATATATTCCAACCTTATGGAAGTTCTTGACACTTTAATTTATATATGCATCTAAGCATAATGGCAAGGGTATTAAATCTTGTAAATAGTGAAGTACTAAAGCTTTAATTTTTTTCTTGGTTTCTTTTTTTGTATTATCAGGAATTTCACCAAGATCTTTGAAATAAATTTACACACATTACACCTTGTCTTAACTACATGGGGCATTGTATTCTACTAAGCTTGATTATAGAAATCTCCACTGAAAATTCGGACTATATGATGATGTGTTTCTCCATAGAAGATCAAATTTAACACAGCCAGCAGCCCCATTCCCAATACCCAAAATATGAATGGGCGAATCTCAAGACAGAAAGAAAGCTGATGCACCACATAGCACACAATGTTACGCTGTATTATTTATTTATTGCTGTGTAACAAATTACGTCACAACTTAGTGGCTGGAAACAACAAACATTTGTCACCTCACACAGTTTCTGTGGATCAGGAATCTGGGAGTGGCTTAGCTGTAAGGTTCTGGCTCAAGGTCACTCCTGAGGTTGCACTCCAGCTGCTAGCTAGAGTAGTAGTCTCATCTGAAGGAGGTTCCACTTATGAGCTCACTCATGTCACTCTTGGCAGGCCTCAGAAGATCCCCTTCCAAAATTACTCACATGTACCTTTTCACAGGACTGCCTTATATCATGGCAGCTAGCTTCTCCAAGGTGATTCAAGAGAGAACAAGATTCCAGAGAGAATGAAAGAGTGAGCAAGAGTACCCAAAGCAGAAGCCACAGTCTTTTTATAACCTAATATTGAAAGAGGCATAACATTGCCTCTGCCGTATTGTATTTGTTAGAAGTAAGTCGCTAAATCCAGTGCTCACTCAAGGGGAGGTGATAAAGAGGGTATGAATACCAGGAGGTGAGGATGGTTGGGAGTCATATTACAGGCTGCTAACTAAAAAGACATTCTCTGTATTTCAGATAATTTTTAAACAGAACAAAATAGCAGCATATCACAGGTTAAATTGCACAGAAATTTAGATAGTGAAAACAACCAACAAAGGAAAGCCCTTAAAATAATGTTTAAACTCAATTTTTTTCAGTTTTATTGAGATATAATTGACATATAGTATAAGTTTAAGGAGTACAACATAATGATTTGCTATATGTACACTGCAAAATGATTGCCACAATAAGATTAAACAACCATCACCTCACATAATTACATTTTTTTTCCCCTGTGATGAGAGATTTGAAGATCTATTCTCTTAGAAACTTTCAAATATACAATACTATATTGTTAATTATAGTCATCATGTTGTACATTATATCCCCAGAACTTATTTTTCTTATAAGTGCAAGTTTATACTTTTTGGCCACTTTCACCCAATTCCCCTACTCCCACCTTTGGCAACCACAAATCTGACCTCTGTTTCTGTAAGTTTGGGTTTTTTTAGATTCCACATAGAAGTGAGACAGTATTTGTCTTTCTAAACTCAATGTTTAAAATGAATTCATGCTATGTAGAGGTGACTTTTGAGACAATACATTGTGGGCACAATTCTTCTAACAGTCGTTACAATTGTTATAGTTGGTGCCTATTTTGGAATTAGAATCAGGTTAGTTCTAAACATAGTTCCAGTTAAACTTAGTTCTAAACATAATTCAGGTTCCTTACCATCAAAATATAACAAATGAAAACAATCATTTGCTATGGATATTGTATACTCTATTTAATTATTACCATTAACACGATTTGACTTTTCCTCTTAACTGAAGGGGAAATAATGTTCTTTTAATTATTGGGTTAACTATATTCTACTTACACACTAGCATGTTTCTAGTGGTTCAGTGTGATTTCTTAAAATAGACTAGCAGTTAAGCCAATATTACCATGAAGTATTAACCTTCTTCTACTTCTGATGTGCTTTAACAAATAAATATTAATTTAGTTAGGAACCCAAGATTCTGAATTTCATATAGCCTGAAAAATCAGCAAAACAATAAACTTACCATGTCTGAATCATAGCAAAAATTTCCAATTCTGTTTAAAAGCAATTTTATGCTATTAGTTCAATTTTCTTCATTCATATTTAATAGTAGAACTAGACCTATAAAAGGAAAAGCACAATCTCTTATGTGTTGTATCCTTTCTCAAATTATGGGTTTCTAAATTGAACACATTTTAATATATGTACATCTCAGCCCTAAATTTTCTAATCCTTTTCGATAGAGGTCTATTTTTAGTTCTCCAAAGCCTGGGGACCCTTGGGAAAGGTGTGTTGTCATGATCAGAGGGGAATACTGAAGGTGAATACTGAGAGTGAGGATTTGAGCACCTGACCAAGAGTCAAGTTACCATCATAGTTGCTACTACCTGGAGATCAACTAGATTAGGTTTTACAAGAGATCAATCAGGGACTCCTATTTCAGGAAATCAAGTTGGATTTCGTGAGCTCCTTTGGGGGGATTCAAAAAAGTAAAGGAAGTTCATGAAGTATACAATCTAATTGGAGGGATAAGACAAATCCATAACAAGATGGCACGACAAAGAATCATGTAATAAACAATGAACAGTATTGTAATTAGGCACCACAATATCCTTATATCCATTTATTTTACTCCATCATGTCTCCAAAATTATTTATGATAGCTTACAAAAGTCGCATGAATATGACATTACAAAATAATTATGTAAGGCTTCAAAAGAGAAGGAAGTGTCCGTGGATGTGTTTTAAAAGGAAGAACTTATGTAGATCAGCAGAGAGAAGTGGAGAGTGTTTCAGTCAGGAAATAAGGAAAACAAGAAAGGCGATAGTCCTCTCGTGTGCCAGGGGACAATAGTTCAGTTTATCTCAAATAAAAAATTAAGGTTAAAAGGGCTGCTGTAACAAAGTATCACAAATTGATTGGCTTAAACTACAGAAATTTTTTGCCTAATATGGAGTCCGGAAGTCTCAGATCAAGGTGTTGGTAGGGCCATTCTCCTGATGAAGGTGTGAGCAAAGGATCTGTTCCAGGGGTCTCTCCTAGCTTCTGGTGATTCCTTGGCTCAAGGCAGCATAGCTCCAGCCTTCACACGGTGTTCTGCCCATGCAAGTGTCTGTGTCCAAATTTCCCCTTTTAATAAGGATCCAGTTATATCGGATTAGTAGCCCATGCTACTCCAGAATGACCTTGTCTTAACTAATAACATCTGCAATGACCCTATTTCCAAATAAGGTCACATTCTGAGATACTAGGGGTAGAGACTTCGACATAAAAATTTGGGGGGTACACAATTCAACCCATACCGAAGCCCAAGGAGTCTACTTAAATCCATAGGCAGGGGTGAGCTGCTAACTGATAATTTTTTTTTTCTGTTTTCTTTGTGTCAAGAAACTGATGTGTTCCAGCAGATGTTTTAGAAAGATATGTCTAGTTGGAGTGGCCAATAATAATTGAAGGGGCTGTCACCTGGGGGCAGAGAGGCTACCTGTAGACTGAGGGCTACAGTTGTACATAGCCTCCAAGGAGCTGTGTGATCTGGCCACTCTCCGTTGCCCGCCTCAGGGCAGACCATTCTCCTCCTCTCTTTGTCCTCCATCCAAATGGGCTGTGCCCCAGTAGTCCAAATGCCTCAGCTCCTTTCCTCAGTTTCTTTGAACACATTGTTCTTTATGCCTAGATTGCTCTCTCCCTGCTTCACTAAGTTAATGCTACTACTTCAGAGCTCAAGGCAAATGACACTTCCTCAAGAAATCTTCACTTGAGCTCTCCAAACTAGATCTGTCTCTCTAGTTACTTATGCTTACAATTTTTAGTCCTTCTGTGAAGCATTATCACAATTTTAGTTATGTGATTACTTGTGGAATTTATCATTTACTGTCTGTCCACCCCCTGCTAGACTATAAATTCCAAGAAGGCAGGAACAACGTCTGTCCTAATATCATTGCCATAGTGTAATGCCTTGTGCAGAGTAGGTTTTCAATACATATTTGTTGAATAAATGAGATAATGAAAATTTACATGAGAGTGGAAGTCATGGGAATGGAAAAAACAGGATGAATGGAGAACAGGTTCAGGAAAGTTTATGATTTGGTAACTGGATATGCTGGGCAATGAAGAAGTCAAAGATAGCTCAAAGGTTTCGGGTGTGAGAGAAGAATGGGGCCGCTGATAGAAATGAGGCTAGGGGGAGCTAGGTTTGGAGTCTCATTTTCGGCGCTTTTAATGTAAGATGGATGATGAGACACTTAAGTAGAAATGTCTACCAATTAGTTAAAGAAAGGAAGGTAGACAGATATTTGAGGTTGATGTATGAGTCTCATGCTGGTTCCAAGAAACTCGTAACAATCACTTTTGAGGGATGGGCTGTTCTCTTATTTGATCTGCATTTCTAATACTATATCTTCACAGCTATTTTTCGTATGTGTGTATTTTTTTTAGTAAAATATTTCTGTTTAATATAGATAATTTGGACAATAAAGACAAATATAAAGAAGACCTGGTAAGCTAGTGCACATAAGTAGAAATTGGCTTGCTTACAATGAAAATATATAAATTGGTGTAACACTTCTGCATGGCTATTTGAAAATGTGACATAGAACACTTATAAATAACAATACAGGTCATTACTATGTTTACGACTTTAATCAAAGTAATTAATCAGATACGCCTATAAGGTTTGCATAGAAGGATGCAATCTCTTTACCTAGATATGGCTGCTGCATGGTTGAATTCCCTTCCAGTAATTTTTCTAGGTTGGGCCTTATTGTATGGATAGTTTAAAAAATTCAGGTCATACTATATATACTATTTCAAATTCTACCTTTTTCATTCTATCTTTGATCATAACCATATGTTAGGTTATGTCCTAATAATCTAATAATCAGGCTATTTCTATTTTTTCTTTTATAAATATGCTTGATAAACATCTCTTTGAATAAATCTACTTTATCCAAAGGAGGTAATCAGATGTGAGCACAAAGTAGAATTGCCTTGCCTTTTTCAAGACTCTTAATTCATTACCAAATGATCTTCCAAAAAGTTGAACCAATTTATAGCCTCACCAGCAAGATATGACATTTTACAGTGACAGCAAATTCTGGCCAAGTTTAAAGCTATCTCTGATTAGATCTAGGTAACTCACTCGTCCATTCAATGTTAAACAGGCAGTTGTCTGGGCTTTGAGAAAGAAAGAAGAAAAGGAGGTCACCACCACAGATCGATCATTAGAGACATAAATTTTAGGGTAAATGAGTTTAAACCAATGTAATAAGTATTTCAGTCTATTTGCACTGAGTTAATTTGAATTGCATATAAGTGTAGATTAAATATAGAGCTAACGTCTATCTTGGAACTTGTCTTGTTACTCTTCACTTTTATTTTTCAGAGAACCATTTAGTTTTTGATTGCGGCATAACAGCACTATTTGTGCCGTATGAGACATCAGCATCTTAACTGTGTAAGTTGGTCTCTACCTGATTCCCTCTACTTTCTGTTGTACTTAGACAAGAGGATTCAGCCGTACTAACAGGTACTAAAAGAAAACTATTCTGAGAACATTTTTCTTCCCAAACTTGGATGCAGATTAAATAAGACAATGCTCAAATGTTACATGCAATGGTTATTCTCCAATGAACTCTTACGTGTTAGTTCATCATAGATGTTTTTAAACTGAGAGCATTAACTCGTGTTTCATTTGCTGCACTAGAAACTATGAAAAACCTCTTTGCAGAGACAGATGAGGATCCCATTTTCTAGAATAGAGACATATAATGTTGGGCAATTTGGGGAAAACCTCTCTACTCTTCTTGTAAAAATTCTCTTCTGAAATGAAGAAAAAATTAAAGTCAAAGAAAAATCGAGAAAGACAGAATGGAAACTGAAGCTCACCTTAGAAAAGAAGCAGAACCAGGAAGAGCAAAATATAACTACCTCAAAGTGGCAAGTAATTCTGAAATAAAAATATTTTTTTAAGTTGAAATTCCCTTATGTTTGATTGCCTCAACTAAGATAGTTTAACAATTCTTAAATTATGCCCTTTCTCTCTTCTCAAATGCTACAAAAATTAATCTTACATTCACGAAAAGCTTTTATGTGAACATCAATGAGGAGTCTTTTTTCTGCATGGATGAAGAAATTTGGCTTAGAAATTTGATTAGTTATACGTTTGGAAACAGCTTATATGTAATACAGCAATTTCCACTTAAACATGAGGTTGTGATTATACGTCTTTGCAGATGTGAAATTTAAATATAATAACATTTACTGAGTGACACAATGCATTATTTAAAAACCCGTAGTAGAGTGAACTGTACTTTGCTATTTTAAGACTTTTTCGATAACGTTAAAAATTCCTTGGTAGAGTCAATTCTATCCAATTTTTGATGGAGTTTTTGGATGAGTGTGGTATATATTGCCTTTACCCAACTGTTAATTATTTTGCCTTTCAACCTTACTAATGAATTCTCATTTTTTCCAAGGCAACGAAGAACATCACCAAAAGTACTGACCTCCTGCTGGGGCCTGGCATCCAGGGTAGGTAATGTGACTCACTTCTGGACAAAAGCATGCAAAAGTCTGCTGTGCATGTGGTCTCCTAAGACAGGCGCTACTCCTTCACTCTTCCATCTTATTCTTTCCTGAAGCAGCTGTGAAGTTTGTGGGTACAGGAACCAACTTGAAACCACGAGGCAACAAGCATGATGAGGATGACTGGGATGGTGGAAGACAAAGACAGAAGAAGCCTGGGCCCCTGATGATGTTACTCCACATCACTGTGTCCAAGCCTTAGACTGCTCGTATACAGTCTGTTTTTTTCATGACATGAAAAAACTATTCTATTTAAGCCACTACGGTAGAGTTTTCTATTATTTGTAAACACAATTTGCATTTCTAAGGACAGGAATTATTTGCATTACTATTTGTTTTCTGCAAGTTAATTTTTATCTCTACAAAGTTGTAAAATAGCCCAGTCAAATATAAGGAAAAGCGATCACCAGATGTATGAACTAGTAATGACACTCCATAAATTTTAAAGTCTTTCACAATTTTTCCATATATGTCTAAGCTGGTGAAGTATAACTAAAGGGTTGTGCTCTTTCTTGACTCCCATTCTAGGAACTGGCTTAACAGCCTTTCCTAGGAGGAGATAAAAAGCAAGGTGAGGGAGAGTGAGGAGGGGGGACAGTTTTAAAGGACGAGATTTGGAAACTGAGTGAGAGTGAGGCAAATTGCCTTTTCCCATCCAACTTGGGGTGGTGTTAAGAGCTTGGGCCATAGAACGACAATACATGGTCAAATTCGCTTTCGCCACTTGCCACATGGGCAAGGGGGCGAGTTACTTAGTCTTTTGAAGCCCCAGTTTCTTTATCTAGATAATGGGGTTATTAATAGTGCCTAACTGATAATTTTGTTGAAGGGGGTCAAGTGAGATGACCTAAGTAAAATGCTTGGCATCGTAACTGGCTTAGCAAAGTGCCCAATAAATGTTAGTTGTCACTGTTAATATTTTTGTCAACATTATAATTTTCTTTCAAGTGAAACTAATATGCCCAAGCTAAACCAGCTCCGAAATATATAATAACATCAAGTTAATTTTTAAAACAGCTTTATTGAGGCATAATTGATATATAATAAACTAGACATATTTAAAGTGTACAATTTAAGTTTCATATATCTATTGTGAAGCCATCACCAGAATGAACACGTCCATCACTGTCAAAAGTTCCTCTTGACTCTATAAAACCTTTCCCTCCCACTCTTCCCTGTTTCCCATCCCTGTTCCCAGACAACTGCTGATCTACTTTTTGTCACTTTAGATTAGTTTGCATTTTCTAGAATGTTTATAAATGGAACCATATAGTCTGTATTCTTTTTTGTCTGGCTTCTTTCACTCAGCTAAATTATTCTGAGATTCATTCATGCTGTGGTCTGAATTAATAGCACATTTCTTTTAATTGCCAAGTGGCCTTTCATTGTATGTGTACATCACAGTTTAGTTACTCCTTCAGCTGTCAATGGAATTTTGATTGTTTCCCATTTTTGGCTGTTACAAATAAAGCTGTCATAAACATTCATGTACATGTGTCTATATGGATGAATTTATTAATTGGGTAAATGCCTAAGAGTGGAATGGTTAAATCATATGGTAGGTATATGTTTAACTTTTTAAGAATCTGCCAAGCTATTTCCCAAATCAGCTGTATAATTTTTTCATTTTCATCAGCAATGTATGAGAGCCCCTGTTGCTCTACATCTTTGTCAACACTTGATATGATCTGTCTTCAATTTTAGCTATTCTAATAATTAATTGTGCAGTACCATCTCATTGTGGTTCTAATTTATATTTCCCTAATGACCAACGATATAGAGCATCTTTTCATGTACTTCTGAGTTAAAATAAGGTGCTTTGTTAAAACCATTGTGGGACTTTGGTCATTGAGTAGTAAATTTATGTGTAATATACTTCATCTGATTGAAACCCATAGCCATATGGATAAAATGTAAAAGCCATAGACGAAGTCCAAAACACGTAAACATCTTCATGGCTCATAAACAGACAGAAATGTGAATGAGTAAGTGGGCCGGAAGCTGAAAGCCTGCCAGATGATGAGCCTGGAAACAGAAGTGAGGAATGGATAGCTCTTGCTGATAATGAAGATTAAACATTCTTCACAGGAGATGGGGGACCTGGCCTGTCTCATAGCTTGAAGCCAGTGGCTGGAGTGGGGCTTCTCCTACTCACTGCTATGAAAGGGAGCTGAAAAAAGAAAGGCCTTATATTTTCTGCTTTCCTCCTTGCTGCTGACCTGCTGTCTGGACCTCATAGAAAGCTGTAGGCTAAGGAAGAAGGAGGGATTGTGTGTAGGAACTGACTCAAGCTGCCTTCTGGGCCCAAGGCCTGAGTCCATTATAAACCCATGGGTCATAACAGTGTGGGAATCCCAAAAGACATTGTAAGACTCAGCTCTGGACCTGAGGTCTGAAGGATCAGGAGAGTAAGTAAAAGCAGATGGGTGGAGGAGAGAGACTGAGAACAAACCAAAACAAGAAATCAAAACAAAATCTACCCTTCAAAGTGAACCTCATGAAAAAAGCAATGATGAAAAAGACAGCCAACACCACCAATAATCAGAATATAAATTCACCCCATGTGAAATCAATTGCATGGCACAATATGACAAAGACCTTAAAATAAGTTTGTTCACTCAAAGAAAGAAATGAAGGAGCGATATTCATTGTGAAGAACAAGATTTCATGAAACAAAATAGACATAAAAAAAGAATATGTGGGCACAAAAAAGAATTAGTTAGAAATATTGGAAATGAAAAACTATACTGGCAATACAAAATATAGAAGATGGATCAACTCTATCCAGGTATGGTAAATTGCGAAAATGGCCATACATTCTTTGTAGCTCCTACCATCAAAACATGGAGTCTATTTCTCTACCCCTTGGGTCTTGGCTAGGCAATGTGACTTGGTTTACCCAATAGATTATAAGCAAAAGTGATGCAAGTAGAGGATTGAAAAGCACTTAAGTATTGGGTCTTATACGCTCTTGCTGCTGGGAACACTGAAGCCATTGTGAAAGAAAGCTGGGTTACCTCCCGGGTAGTGACAGATCACATGGAGTGAGGGGTTCAGCCCTCTCAGTCATCCAGCAGCCCAGTGAAGCCCAGACTCTATCTGACCTGCCAGCTGAATGTAGTTGCATGAGGGAATCCAGGCAAGACAAGCAGAAAAGCCACTGAGGCAACCCACAAAATCATGAGAAATAATAAATTGTTCTTATGCCAAGTCACTAAATTTTGAAGTGATTTGTTAGGCAGGAATAGATAATTGATACACTGGTCTAGTAAAAGAGAGAATTAGGGAATGAGGAGATAGTCCAAGGAATTCATCTAAAACACAGCACAGAGAGACAAAAGAGATTAAAACATGAACACACAATTAAAGAGATATAGAGGATAGATGTGAAGATTCTAATGTCTTTCTAACAAGACTTCTAGAGGAAGAGAACGGAGGGATTGGAAGAGACGTAACATCTGAAGTAATGATAACTTGGAATTTTCCAGAACTGAAGAAAGTCATGAATGTCTAGCTCCAAAACTATTAAAATATATTTTATGGGTTTAATAATACAATTTACATATAAATTAAAGTTTACTATGCTCATAAGCTGTTTTTATACTTTGACTTGAAGAAAATGTGAATTCTGCTCAAGTTAGACTGAAAAGGGTCAGTTTCTCATTTTGAAATCCAGGTTTTTAGAAATTTGACAAGTGGCCAGGATGGTGGTGGGGAAGGCCTCCTTGTAGCAAGTGTCAGCATATTGAACATGCTTTGTTTTTGTCTGTCAAGCCTCCCTTTCTTTTAGGAATTAACCCTCCCACGAGCCACATGGTTTGGATTGTCTTTACATCATACACCCTCTGTCCCGACTCTAGTATTGCAGGCGGGAGGTATGAACCAAGATACTCCAGTTTTTTTCACTCCCAGGAATTTTACACTTCAGATAAATTCGCTTTCAAAATGCCATACATTTTTATGTCGCACACATACAGAGTATTATTTCTTTCATTTCTGAGGATTTGGGAAAGAAAGACGAGGCACACACATATGGTCAGTCCACTGTTTTGATCTAATCTTTCTTATGTGTTCTTATTCTCCTTAAGTTATCCATTTTTCAAAACAGCGGTAGATAAAAAGCAGCAAATTTAAAGTCAGGAAAAAGACTGCGAGAGATAGACTTACTAACAGCATTGAAGAATGACAGACTGAAGTCTGATAGTAAGGAAGAAAGCCGAAGAACTTTAAAAAGGAGACACTACTAGTCAAAACATACATCAATGGAATGGTAATGTAGGGCTATATATGTATGTATATATATATATATGCTGCAGCAGACTCTGAGGGCATCAATGTAAGTTGAGCATACAGTGATAATTGTGTGGGTCATTAAGGCATTAAAATTTTTTTGTAGTATCTGTTTAATAAGGCAGGAAAGTGGCAAATGTGCCTATATATTTGTGAAAAGATTTCTATCAAAACAAAACTTTCATTGGGTAAAGAAATAAACACTCATGTGTTAACTTTATTCCATAAGGACCTGAGATTTTACTCCATTAACTAAAAGCTGACGGTTTAGAAATTTATCAGTACTTTTTGTTTTTTTCACTTTGTTGTGCCCATGTTTTCAATAATAAACACTCTAGAGTCCCATGCTGATAAAAATATAGTGTTTTTCTTTACTTCATATGGTATGTAATGTTTTAAATTTTATCCAAGGGAAATTTTTCTTCTCTGCGTAATTCAGAATAGTTCTATTTTCCAAAAGGGAACTGTGTGTCCTGTTAGGTTTTTTGTGTTTAATGCATTGACTACTGATGGCTCTGAGTCCCAAAAAGATCAGGACCTAATTATTTTTGCTACTAGAAAATTGTGAGTACAGCTTTCCCCAAATATCCTCTTTCAGACATTTCTTGAGTTATGTTAAAAAGTGTGCTGTGCAAGGACTAATTTATTATATTAGGAAATAAAAAGATGAAATAAAAGCCCAAGGTCTCCAACTTAGTTACCTACCTGGGCTAACTAATTTAGTTGTCATTTGGTGCTGCTCTTTTTTTAAAGTAGGAATTAATCTCTTGTGCAAAACTCTGAGGATTGTTATCGGGTTTCTACTTGAATGCTGCCAGTGACGAGGGGTTCATAACTTTACAAGGCATCTATTTTTACCTTAGACAGTTCACGTTGTTAAAACACTATGCTGCTTATATTGATACAAATACGCCTGTCTGTCACACCGTTGAATTCAAAACCGTTCTTTTTGTCTTTCTATACATGGGTCCTTAACCTATTTGAAAACAATGGTTGTGGTTCCCCTTCTATCTGTTTTCATTTGTCTGAAATAAATTTCCCTAATTTCTTACATAGCTATCTTTCAAAAAATAAATGAATACCAGGCTTTCTTCCTTCCTCCCTACTTCCCTTCCATCCTTTCTTTTTTCCTAATTCAGTCCAAAGGCCATGAAGTGGAACTAAGCAAAGTAGGGGTGTATGTGACGAGGAGAGGAGTGAGGACGTGGCTCAGGGTATTAGAGCCTGAGTGAGGTGAGGACACAAAGGCTTGAGTGGAGATGCAGGGTCAAATGATCTCATCAGGTGTCCCTCCATCTCTTCACTTCCAAGTAGTAGCAACATGGCCACTCTAGCTCCAGACTTATTCAAACAAAAGTCTGGGACTTGACTCTCTCAATCTTGTCCCTGAATCAATATCTGTGGCTGGCTGGGAATACAATGATTGGTTGAGATTAGGTCACATGCCAACTCCTTTTCTGAGTTTGGGTTTGAATTAATTCCACCCAACCATTCGACAGAGGTAAGAAAGGGATAATTAGAAAGTCTGGGTCTCATTATTAGGAGAAGGAGAAATAGATCCTGGGCAAGCTAAAACAAGAGATATCCACTGTAGCATAACTGTTAATATTTTGAATAATAATATCGAGACTTTTTTATACATACATATTTTTTACAATTGGATCATTCTGTGGAAACTCTATTTTGTGACTTGTTTTTATTTTACTTAAAGCCAATTATAGACATCTTTCCACGCCAATGACTATTCTTTTCAGAAAATCATTTTGATGGCTACAAAAATCCCAATTTTATTTAACAGTCCTTTACTTTTGAACAAGTATGTTCTTTGCATTTTTTTTTTTTTTTTGGCTAAACAACACAGTGAAGACTCTGCACACAACTCTTTGTGCACTCATCCAGGTATTTTCTCAGGAGGAATCCTCATCAGGTCCAAGAATATACTAATTTTCAAGATTATCAACCATTTGTAAGTACCATTCTTCATTTAGCATTTGAAAAACACTCAACAATGTTTACTGACTATTACCTTGCCTGCTTACTCCAGTTTGTCAATGCCTTTCCACATTAGTGTCAGAAAGGAACATAAAACTCCCAATATGTGTGCTAATATTATTGGGACAAATACTTTCTTTTTCTGAAAAGTATACATTTATTTTTATGCTGCTTATGATGGTATTAATTTGCATATTTAGCAATATTGGCATTCACACCTTTGTGCTGTCCCCTCCCACGTTTTATCAGAGTTGCTCTGTGTGACCAATAGAATACAACAGAAATTATGGCATGTCACTTCTGGGATTTCGTTATAGGAGACATTACGGATCTTTCTCTATATATCTACTTCTTCATCTATCTCTATCTATCTATCTATCTTGTATCACTCACTCTGTAGTTAGCCAGCCACCATGTAGTAAGGACAGTTATGTAACCTATGGACAAGCTCACCAGGAGAGGAACTGGGGTTTTCAGCCAATGACCAGCAATGTACTAAGGCTTACCAAAAACCACGTGAATGAACTTGAGGTGGATTCTCCTCCAGCTGAGTATTTAGGTGACTGCAGCCTGACTGAAATATCATGAGACATTCTGAGCTAGAAACACCAAGTTAAGTGCTCCCTGATTCCTGATCAGCAAAAATTTAAGATAGTAAGTGTTAGTTCTTTTAAGCTGCTAAGTTTTAGGCATAAATTGTTACACAGCAGTAAAAAGCCAATATACCTTATACTGTTAAAGAGCTTGAACTTTCAATAAAAACTTTTCCATGAGACAACTCCTGGCCCAGATGGCTTTACTGGTGAGTTTTCTCAAACATTTAGTTAAGAAATAATATTAAACCTACACCAGGTCTTTCAGAAAAAGGATAAAAAGACAATTCTCGATTCATTTTATAAGGCTAGCATAATGCCGTTACGAAAACTAGACTAAAACACTACAGGAAAAAAATTATAAACCAACATTTCTCATAATCATAGATGCAGAAAACCTTAACAAAATATTAGCACATCAAATTAAGTAAAATATATTAAAACTATAATATATCATGACCATGTGGGGTTTAGACATAAGTGCAAGATTCTTTTGACATTCAAAAATCAACATAATTCATTTTACATTGTAATAGTTTAAAGTAGGAGAAAATTCACGATCATTGCAAGAAATGTGGAAACCATATTTGGCAATATTTGGCACCTATTTGTAATAAAAATTCCCAAGAAGTAGAGATAGATGGAAACTTCACCCATCTGATAGAAGACACTTATGAAAAGCCTACTACTCAGTGTTGAAATATTCAAACTTTCCCCCATTTCTGTTCAACATTGTACTAGATAGACATTCTAGTCAATGCAATCAGAAAGAAAAGACAAGATATGAAGAAACAAACAAAACTATTTTCAAATTATATGATTGTGTACAGAAAATCCTAAAAAATCTCCAAATACCTACTAAACGTAACTGAATTTAACAAAAGAATCCAAAGTCAGCATACGAAACAATTATTTTTCTCTCCAATAGCAATGAACACTTGAAAAAGAAATTTGAAAACATCATTTGCAGTAGCATCCAAAAATATAAAGTACTCAGAAATAAATTTAACAAAAAATGTGTCGAATCTCTATGTTGAAAATTACAAAACATTGCTGAGTGCAACTAAAGCAGGCCTAAATAAATGAAAAGATATACCATGTTCTTGGACGGGAAGACTCAATCTTTTTAAGATGTAAATTCTTCCCAAATTGATCTGTATACACAATGAAATCTTAATAAAAATAACCACAAGACTTGTTGAAAAACTGACAAGCTGATTCTAAAACTTATATGGAAGATTTAAAGAACCTGGAATGGCCAAAACAATCTTGAGAGTTGGAGGGCTTCTATTACTTGATTTCAAGACTTATGTAAAGGTATAGTGATCAAAGCAGTGTGGTATTGGTAAAAATATAGACAAGTAGGTCAATTGCACAGAATAAAGGGCCCCCAAATAGACCTATGTATACATGGTCAAATAATTTGATATAAATGTACCAAAGTGCTTCTACGTGAAGGAAAGTTTTTCAACCAATGGTGTAGGAACATTTGGATATCCATATGGGAGAAAAATGAATACGCCTACCCCTACCTACTCTATATTATACACCAAAATTAATTCAAGAGGGCTCATAGACTTAAGCATAAAGGCTAAGGATATAAAACTTCTAGGAGAACTCATTGTAAAATAGCTTTGCAACCTTGATTAAATGGAAATTTCTTAGCAATGACACAGAAAGCACTAATCATAAAAAAAGTTGTTCACTGAAGTTTCTCAAAATAAAAAACTTCTGTTCTTCCAAGAGACCACGAAGAAATGAATAGTCAACACATAGAATGGGAGAAAATATTTGCAACACATATATCTGACAAACAACTTATTGTCAGCATCATCAGGCACAGCAAAGCAAATTAAAACCACAATGAAATACCCCTTACTAGAAGGGTTAAAATTAAAAAAAAAAAAAAGCTTGCAACACCAAATGCTGTCAAGCATATGGAACTTCCAGAATTGTCATAATGCTAATGGGAATAAAAGTGGTAAGCCACTTTAGGAAATAGTGTGGCAGTTTTTTATAAAGTTAAAGTTAAAAATTATATGTTTACACAGCGTTGTACTTCCTGATGTTTACCCAGGAGAAATGAAAATGTGTATAAACAGAAAGCCTAGTCAAAGCATATTTATAGCAGTTCTTCATAATAGTAAAAAGTGGAAATTGTCCAGGTGTGTGTCCATCAATAGGAGAATGGATAAACAAACTGGTGTATTCATACAATGGAATACGATTCAGCAAAAAAGAATTAAATTAGTGGCTCATTCTGCAGTACGGATGCATCTCAAAAGATGTTATGCTAAGTGAAAGAAACTGGAGTCCGAAAATCACGTATTGCATGATTGACTTTTATGAAGCTCTGGATCAGGCAAAATTAATCTTTTGTAATAGGAATCAGAATAGTGTTGTTTTCTGGGTGAGATGGACTGAATGAGAAAAGGGGCACAGGAAACTTCCTGAAGAGGGAAACGCCCCATATCTTGAGAGACATGTGGGTTACGTGTGAGCCTTCAGTTTTTAAAGCTGAAAAGTACCCTTAAAATCTATGCATTTCACTGTGTCTTAACCATATATTAATAAATTTAAAATAGTATACAACATTTTAATTTTTGTTCTCCAGTAGAGACTCCCTTTCATCAATCCATTGATTAGCACATATTGGGCAGAGCAATTCAACTGACAATGAATCAATCTATCAGAATCTTTATGCAGCCAATGTCTGTCCATCATCTCTAAGGATATCGTGCGTCATTTGATCAGGTTAAACAAAGCTATGCTATGTTTGTGACACTCCTCAATATATTAATAGGTCCAGTAATTCTAACTACTGATGAGATCAGACACAGAAGTCAAGTGTTTTTCATAATTCTTTGTGTTCATTTTTTGCACTTATTTCCTCTTTCTTTCTTATATCTTGTGCTTATTTACTTAACTTATTGTGATATTTTCCTCCTTTAATATAAGACAGTCTCTATTTCCTGGAAATTTGGATTTCATTCCAAAATGTGAAACATACAGTATATTAAAAAAGCAAGACTTAGCAGAATGGAAGTAAACAGAAAATCCTTCTAAATTGAATGCTGGGAAGGCTGGGAGGAGGAATGTTGGAGCAGGGAACTGAGCAAGAGGGAAAATCAGAGGACGTAGGGAGTCATTGGATGAGGAATTTAGGGGGTTGTGCAAGGAGCTGTCCGAGGTCTGAATCAAAGAGATGTCACACAGCCACCTTTTCCAGAACAGTCCAAAGAATGGCAGAAGACACCATGGGAACGAAGCCTTTATTTATTTATGAGTCCATTACAAACCTCTTCAGTTAAAAAGGCAATTATGGTAAAATATTATTATCAAAATAAAAAATATTTTTTTGTAGAGGACTTTCTTAACTAAAGCTGTGTGATTAAAAGTATTCCTCTCTGTAACTGCTGTACAGAGTTCTTTGTTTTAATAGTTCATGAGCTAATGAGAAGCTTTTGGTTCCATCAATATCTGTCAATACCAAGTTCAAGGGAGCTTGTGTGTTATAGATAATACTATTAAGGATTAAATATGTTATTTATTTTAGAATCTAATTATTATAGATGGCTATTACTGCAATGTATAAGGATTATTTATAATGATGATGATGATGATGCTGACAGCTAACGCTCTTTGCGTTCTTAATTTGTACGAAGTAGTAGTCAAATGTTTTCCATGAATTTATCCAAATAAATCTTCACAACCACTGTATGACGTGGTACTGTTGTTATTTCTATTTTATGGATAAGGCAAGTGAGCTATGAGAGAGAGCACACACACTCAGTGTTACTTACCTAGCAATGGCTAAGTCTAAATCTGTCCTCGTAACCAACACGCTATGACTCAAAGATGTCAATTTGTGCGTAACTGAATGCTTATATAGATGCTCTTTCCTTTTTAAAATATTCTACCCATAACATGTTGCTACTTTTAAAGTCCTTTTTTTGTTAGGATTTTTATTGTTTATTAGTGACAGCATCTTCAAAGAGCAGGGAGAGCAATCCTATTTCTGTGTTCTTCAATGTAAAAATGAAGCTTTACCTAGCATGAAAGTATTAATACAATCTTTTCCTAGAGAGATGGATTATCAGTGAAAGTAAATGACAACATTCTCTGGCAATAAAAATAACGAGACAGACGGGACAAAAGTAATGACATCCTCTGGCATAATCTCAGCAGAAAATAACTAAATCACCTTGAAGGAGATAAATTGTTACAAACTACCATCCTTGTCTAATATGGATTGACAGGGAATGACAGGATCCTTCAAGAGGATGGCAGCCCACAGGCCCATGTGCTTTCAGGGGATCAAAGGGACTGACACTGCCTGCCAGCCCCATCTAAGCAGAAAACAACTAGATTCTCTCCAGGCGGGTATTTACTCTAAGATATTATTTCTGGGAAAAGACAGCTTTTTTGGGAAAGATGACAGCATTTTTCCTACACGTTCTGTCATCTGTTAGAGTAGGACTGGGATGGGGGCAGAACCTACCAAACCTGTCCTTGGGATCCTAATCAGTCATAAATCTTTTACAAGCTAGGGAAATGGGACTATTCTTTGACACAATTGTTTTAAACATAGAACATGCGGAACGCTGGCCTTACAGATTATCGTTAATTTCCCTCCTGTCAGTCTAAAGCTTCAAAAAATCTTTAAACTTTTAAAAAAGTTTGATATTGACTCAGTTTATCATCCACTAAAGTAGATTTTAATATTTATCTAGAAAGCAAAACAGCTTTGATGAACTGAAATGTTAAATAATAAAACAATAAAAGTTCCGGAAAAAAACATAAAAGAATATTTTTATATTCTTGGAAAGAGAGAAGATTTTTCTAAACATGATATGAGATCCTGAATCCTTATGGGAAAGATGTATTTGGTTATATAGAATTATTAAACACTATTAAAAAGTTGAAGACACGATAAACTAGTGGAATCAACCTTCACAATCGATATTACATTGATTACTGTTCTTAGCATATTAATAACTCTTACAAATGATTAAAAAATGACACCTGAAATAGGCTCTTTGAAGAGAATAAAATTCAAATGTTTATGGACTACATAAAAAGATGTTCAACCTCTCTACTAATCAAAAGAATATAAACCTGAATGTCAAGGAGATCTCATTTGTTGCTCATCGGACTCACATTCAAAAGAGGGACAGCATTCATTGATGTTGAGGTGTCAGAAAATGCATGATCTCCTGTGTCACTTATGGATTGTCAAATGGCACACAGGACTAAAATAGAAGAATTTTGTCAGTTTCTCTAAAAACCTAAAATGTGTATATTCTTTGATTTATCAATTCCACTTGGAATTTATTCTACAGTAACATCTTTAGAATGATACAAATATTTGTGTCCATTGGTCTTCACTAGAGTGCTGTTTACAAACTTTACTGTTGGCATAATCTGAGATTTATACAAAAATTGCAAGAATAACCAAAGAATAGAACTTTTACCCAGAATTCCCAAATACGAACATTTTATTCTTTTGTTTTCTTCTCCTTCTCTGTCTTCTCTCTTTCTCTCTCCACAAGCACTCACACACAACTTTTTTCCTGCACTGTTTGAGAGTAAATTGCAGACAGGGTTGCAGACTCTTTTACCCCTAAATACTTTGTTGTGTATTTCCTAAAAATCCAGGACATTTTCATATAATCTCAGTATATTTCTCAAAGTTAAGAAATTAATATTGATATAATACTGGTTATCCTATCTAGTGAACTTATTCAGATTTTTTCAATTGTCTCAGTAATGTTCTTTATAGCAAGAAAGTCCATGGGTTGAATTTATTGTCTTGTCGCTTTAATTTCATTTAATCTGGAACAGTTTCTGTATCTTTCTTTGTATGTCATGATACTGACATTTTTGAAAGAGTACAGCCCAGACAGTTTGTAGAATTTTTCTCACTTTGGGTGAGTCTGAGGTTTTCTCATGATCAACTTCATATCACGTACTTTCGGCAGGAAAACCACAGAAGTGATGTTGTTTTCCTTAGTGCATCACACCAGGAGGCACATGCTGCAGTTTGCTTCTCTTACTAATGGTCCTAACTTTGGTCACTTGGTTAAGGTGTTTGCTACATTTTTCTAGTGGAAAGATACCATATTTCTCTTTTTAATTAATATGTATTTTGTGGGTATACACTTTGAGACTAAAGATATATTCAGTTACTCCTCAAACTTTTACCCACTAATTTTAGTATACAATGTTGATTTATACCTGAATCAATTATTAATACGATGGTTGCCAAATGGTCATTTTCTAATTTCATCGTTTCCTCTATATTGTTTGTTTTCTACTGTAAGGAAGAGTTTTCTCTTTTTCCCTTTTGTATTTAGGTTTTCTTTATCTCTGTGTGGACTAATAGATTCTAATTTTAGTCAACAAAATAATCTTTATTAACGTATAATATTAACACTATTATATTAATTATTAACACATAACCTTTATGGTTTTGGTGCTCAAATTGGACCAGATTTGGCAAGTGGGACCACATCAAGTGAGCCTCTATGTCCTTTTTGACATATCCTGATCATTTTTAGAGCACTTTCCTACTTTCTGGTACAACAAGATGGTCTAGGCTTGCTGTCCTCATCCTAAGCCTGGAAGCAGCCGTTTTCCTGAGGAGCTCCTGTTCTGTTTAATGGAAAATGGTATTTAGAAACCAGGATCTGGGAAGTACATGTGTAGAGCACGGCTCTTTCTTTCTTTTTTATTGCTTTTTTTTGAGCACTATTTTAAATAGTAAAAAATTAGAAACAATTTAACATTTATCAGAGGAATCAGTTAAAGTATATCCATGGAATGGAATATTATGCAGCTATTAAAAATAATGAGGAACCTTTATTGTACTGATATGGAAGAGGGTCTAATATACATTATATTTTGGAAAAGCAAGTTAGTGAACAGTTGGTGTAATTTATTTTAAATAATATATATATGTACATTCAAATATAAAATTTTAAAAATTTGGAAAATTACATACCAAACCACAAATATTTTTAAACTTCTAGCAGGGGGATAAGAAATAAGGTGAAACATTCATTTCTTCAAAAGTTCCTATAACTCTTTCTTTTTGCATTAAGCATTTATCAGTTTTTATTTAAGCATACAAATATGAAACCAATACATAAAACAACAGAAACTGAGTGTTAGCAGCTTTCAAGAGAATAAAAATAATTTGTAGGGAGGTTAGGGAAATTCAAGCTCATTGTACATTAGTACAGTTGCTAAGATTAATACTCACCAATCAAATAGTTTGTAATAATTGCCTCAATCAGTAAGTCAGTTTTCCCCAAGTCTCATTTAGTATCCTCATTAGTTAAGTGTTTTCCTCTGTAAATAGATTTTCATTTACCAGGGCACCAACTGGTTAACGTATCCCCAGATCAAGACCAGTAGGCACCTCTGGGGTGTGCTCTGCATTCTCTTGGCTCACTCTTGATTTCAGCTGATGCTACAAGGGGTAGCTCTGTGCCACCTCAGACTCACCTTGCACTGACACCGACCAGCTAGATCACATGCAGTAGATGCCTCCACGTTCAGCCAGGGGCTTCACAGCTCTATAAAAGATTACTTGGCCATCTTATAGGCAAGACCAGGGAATGGGGAAGAGATAAAGCTCCTCAGAAAATCCTCCAACAGCAGTGGATGGGAGGTTGAGGATAAATGCTCCAGAATAGGGGTTGGAAAATTTGTGCTGAAAAGGGCCAGATGGTAATTATTTTAAGTTTTATAGGCCATACGGTTTCTGTGGCAACTACTCATCTCTGACCTTATTGCCCCCAAATAACCATAAACAATAAGTAAACAAATTAGTATGCCCATGTTGCAATGAAACTTTATTTAAAAAAATGTCACTGGCCAGATTTGGTCCACAGGCCATAGTTGGCTTACCTCTGCTCTAGACTCCTGCCTTCTGGCTGACAACCCTGGGAGGCATTTTATACAGGCCTCTGAGGAAGTCCCTGCGGAATTGAGATGATTCCTCACAGCAGTGACTTCAATAATATCCCCTTACATTGTCTTCCACATACACCCGAGTCCAAACCTCATGTCCTGAATGAAGACACTGAGTTTCCACATTCAATTGTCTTGTGAAAACCAAGAATACGAGGGGTGAAGATAGCATCCGCCTGATTACCATGGGGTTATAAAAAGACAAATAAATTTGGAGTCTCTGCTATAGACAATATGTCACTCTCCAAAGAGGACAGAGTTAAAGTGGAAAATGAGTGGAAGGGAGGGAGCATCACACTATATTGTTTATTGTCAAAATTACTTAAATGATCTCCCGTGCATAGTGTAGAATTTGAAGGCTCTCTGACATTTCATGATGAAAAGTAAATGATACAGATCTAATTTTAGGGAAAATGTATAGCAGACAAAGTTGATCTGCAGTACCTGTATATTCCCAATCAGGGCCTGCTTCTCTGCTCTCCCCGTGCGCCTTTCCAGCAGCTCTCATATCCTCCAAAGCTTCTCATTGCAGCAGATTTTCATTCATTCAACAAACAATTGCTGTGTGCCAGGCACTCTCTTGCACTGTAGGCACTAGAGTGAACAAAGCAGACAAAGTCCCTGCCCTCTAGGAACTACTATTTAAGCAGAGGAGAAATGTCACAAATGAACGTGCGATTAGTCAGGGGGTGGTTAGTGCTACGAAGTAAAGACGTGGGAAAGGGTGGTGGACTGTTTGATGCTATTTTTCTTTTTTTTTAAAGATTTTATTTTTTTCCTTTTTCTCCCCAAAGCCCCCCAGCACATAGTTGGACACTCCTCGTTGTGGGTCCCTCCAGTTGTGGCACGCGGGACGTCGCCCCACCGTGGTTCGATGAGCAGTGCCATGTCCGCGCCCAGGACTCGAACCAACAAAACACTGGGCCGCCTGCAGCGGAGCGCACGAACTTAACCACTCGGCCACGGGGCCAGCCCCTGTTTGATGTTATTTTATATAACGTGCTCAGGGAAGCCTTTTTGATAAGGTGGGATCTGAGCAGATGCTCGAGTTAAAGTGTGCCTTTAGCTGGGGGATGACCTTTTCTAGGCGCAAAAGCAGATATCTGGAATTGGCAGCAGGAAGGAGGCCAGTGTGGACAGCAGTGACCGAGGGCTAGAAGGGCGAGAGATGAGATTGAAGAAGAAGGGAGAAAATGTGGGGAGTGACAGGAGGGTGGAGGAGGTGGAAGATAATGAACATGGATTTCATTTTGAGGAATCAGCTGAGTGAGACATTTTGACTCTTATTTTAAAATGATCCCGGTGGCTCCTGTATGTGGAGAATACATTGCCAGAAGGCCGGGGTAGGGGATTTCAACACAGCCCACTGCAACAAACCAGATAAGAGATGGCGATGGTTTAGGATATAGAGATAAAAGTGGAGGTAGTCAGATCCTGGGTATAATCTGAAGGTAGAGTTGACAGGATGTGCTGATGGGATACAGCTCATGAGAAAAATTGAGGAGACATGGATGGTCTCAAGGTTTTTGCTTGAACATTGAGAGGAAGGAAATTGTCATTTACTGTCATAGAAAAGACAGCAGAAAGGGAAGGCCTGGAGGAAATTCAAATGATGGGTTTTGTCGTGTTAGATTTGAGATTCTTATTCGACATCAATGAGGAGATGTCAGATATACGAGCCTGGAGTTCAAAGGAGAGATTAGGACTGGAGATCGAAATTTAGCAGTTGTTCATTTGTAGACAGTACTTAGAGCCATGGGACATGATGTGACCATCTGGAGTGTGATTGTAGCTGGAGTAATAGAGAGGGGTCCCAGGACTGATCCCAGGATACTCGAACACTAGGTCAGGGGGGAGATCCAGTAATGCATGTTGGCTTAGGTTTCAGGAGCATGTGTGTGTGTGTGTGTGTGTGATGAACTAGCAGTTGGGTGGGTTCATACTGTGGGCTCTTTTTTCCCCTTCTTTCTACCTCTATCAAAACATACCCTCAGAAAACACCTTGTTGACGTGGTGAATGAAATCATCCTGGTATTAACTGCATGAACTCCTGACTAAATTATTAGTACAGTTGTCCCCCCTTATCCACAGGGAATACATTCCAAGACCTCCAGTGGATGCCTGAAACCATAGATAGTATTGAACCTTATATATACTGTGTTTTTTCCTATATGTACATACATATGATAAAGTTTAATTTATAAATGAGGCACAGTAAGAGATTAACAACAATAACTAACAATCAAATGGGACAATTATAAAAGTATACTATAATAGTTACTGTAGATCTTAGCAATCTTGGCAAAGGATTTTTTTCTTTCCTTGTTAAGTCAAAACTTTCACCTTTTCACTTAAAGAAAGCACTTTATGGCTTCTCCTTGACATATCTGAATTGCTAGCATCACTACTTTGTGTTTTGGGGCCATTACTAAGTGAAACAAGGGTGACTTGAACATAAGCACTGCAATACCCAGTTGGCTACTAAGTGATGAATAGGTGGGTAGTGTGTAGAGCAGGAGTGTGCTGGACAAAGGAGTGATTCACACCCTGGGCAGGATAAATGGAGATGGTGAGATTTCATCACGCTACTCAGAATGGCATGCAAATTAAAACTTTTGAATTATTTATTTCTGGAATTTTCCATTGAATATTTTTGGACCACAGTTGACCATAGGCAACTGAAACCTTAGAAAACGAAACTACGAATGAGGGGAGGCTGCTTTTTTTTTAAGAGGAACACTTAAGTGCCTAAAATGCAAAAGTTTGGGATTAGAGGAAGTGCTCTGAAATGCCAATGGAAAGAGATGCTTTAAGGCGCTGTTGATGTGGGGATTCAGCCTATAACATATGAGTCAAGCAATTCTTGACATGTGCACTTGACGTTAACTCTAAAAAAAACATACTTGGAGTAAAATAATCCCATCATTTTCAGCAAAGAAATACGTTTTAAATTTTAATAATGAGATGAGAATGCCAAAAGATATTCTTAAATAGAGAATGCACAAATGAAGCTGCAGGTAATGACCACTAGCCAAGCTATTAGTTTAGACATACAAACATTTCTTTTCTTGTAAAGAAACAACTAAAGATAAAATCAGAAGTGACTACTTCCCTGTGCCGTACACTTCGAAGTATCAAATTTAAGTGAAATAGGCTCTTGTGGTTTTCAAAAAGCCTACAGTTTTGGAATTACTAGGGAACTCTAAAGTGTAATAGGAATATTGGAAAAGATTCTTAGAACTAGAGGGATTTCTGAGAAAATGTGTATATATTTTTTGCCTTGCTCAATGGAACACTTTGCTTTTGAAGAACTTTGTCACTGGTGTATCCGTAATTACTAATCACCAACTACGTGTACAACTTCATGACCTTTCATCTTATCCTTACTTATGCTGCCTATATCTAGATACTTCTCATATACTTGATCATGTATCATTTCAGTTCCTCAGTTTCTATTCTATTGACATCATATTTGTGAATGGAACTGGGACCCCTCTCCCTGGTCTAACAGGCAAATCTAACAAACAAGCTGCATAGGCTTCGTGTCAGTACAATAAAGTCCATGCTGTACTGTGAGGCAGCAATGCAGACCTCATAAAACTGTGTCTAAATGGCCTTGCAACCCTTCGTCTCATGACTGAAGAGCCAGTTGGACAGATCCACAATAAGGAAAGATAAAGGGTACCTCGCTCCCACATTTCCCAGCTGCATTTCTGTTTTTGTTGTTGTTGAGGAAGATTGTTCCTGAATTAACATCTGTGTCAATCTTCCTCTATCGTATATATGGGATGATGCTGCAGCATGGCTTGATGAGCAGTGTGTAGGTCTGTGCCTGGGATCTGAACCTGTGAACCCTAGGCTGCCAAAGTGGAGCATATGAACTTAACCACTATGCCACTGGGCTGGCCTCCAAGCTGCATTTCTCAGAGACTGAGGGAAAAAGTGAGGATCCTGGTCCTTGCCTCCCTCCACACACAGATAACACCAACATTACAAGCCTTGTTTGACATATAACGAAAAAGTTCTTGTTATCCTTGAAGTAGATTACTACTGGATGTGTAAGCCCTTTCCTGCACCAACACTGCTTTGTTAAAAAGTATATAAACCACACTCAGATCTGTAGACCTTGGAACATTTCCTCAGAACACTCTGTTGGATTATTTTCCTGGATTTGAATTCCTCACCTTGATTATCCAATAAATTCCTTTCTTTCTTTCTTTTTTTTCCTTTTGGTGAGGAAGATTGGCCTTGAGCTAACATCTGATGCCAATCTTCCTCTTTGTTTTTCTTCTCCTCAAAGCCCCAGTACATAGTTGTATATCCTTGGTGCAAGTCACTGTAGTTCCTCCATGTAGGATGCTGCCACAGCATGGCTTGATGAGTGGTGTGTAGGTCTGCACCCAGGATCCAAACCAGTGAACCTGGGCTGACATAGCAGAGCACATGAACTTAACCACTTGGCCATGGGGCCAGCCCCCAATAAACTCCTTTAATTAACATTTACCAGACTCTTTATTTCAGTTGACATATTCTTTAGAAATATTTAAATTCCATGTCATTTTTCTCTATTTTTAAAAAAGGATATAAATGAATGGGAGAATGATTACTAAGAAGCTGAATTAGTGTGCATTTCACTATTTACCCAGTCCTTTTAAGATAAACATATAGAAGGTGGAATATATCTGTCAGGAGAGTATAGGTTATGCTGCAGTAACAAACAACCCTAGCATTTTAGTGGTCATAGTCACAAAAGTTTCTCACTCGTGCTATCTGTTCCTTGCAAGGTGGCTGTGACTCTCCTCCATATTTTCTTATCTCCAGGAACCAGGCTGAGGGAGCAACCTTTATTTTGGATGTTGCTGTTCATGAGGCAGAGGAAACAGACACAGAAGAGCATGAGCTGGCTCTTAAAGCTTCCACTCACTTCTAAGTTTCATGAACACTTCTAAGTGCAATAGGAAAGGAATGCATAATCCTCCACAGGAAGGATAGAGAGCTGAAGTACAAAAAATCTTAGTCTTTCCACTTCTCCACTATAATGACTATATCTTTTCTTTTGTTCTTCATCATCAGTACTTTTCTCCATTTACTCACAATGCCCAATGAAATATTTCTCAGCAACCACACATCCTAATCAGCCTTTTAAATTCACCTTAGAATTTATACCAAGTGAGAATAAGAGCAAATTCTGGAGCCTGGGCCACTGACATTCTTGTCATTGGACAGTTCTCATCTAGTCCTTCCGTATAGCAGTTCTTTGTTTTTTATTTTTTCCAGTTGAGAACCTTGCTATTTAGGTCTATCTTCATCTAACATCACTTTTTCCAGACCTATACTACCATTAACCTGTGCCTCTGTCTCTTTTTTGAATCCTTCTGGTGGATTTTTGAAAGAAACCATAAATTCCCTCACAGTTGCGATGTAGTGAAAGGAATAACACCATTTGAAATTGGAGAGGATCTGTGTTCATTGATGTCCCAGTGCTGTCACTATCTAGCTTTTTCACTTGAGGCAAGTAATTGACACTCTAAGAACCTCAGTTTTCTTATCTGCACAACTGAAAGAGTCACACTTACCTTACAGGGCTGTTGTAAGGATCAAATCAGATAGCATATGCAAGGTACTTTATGAACTCCACAGGAGGAAAAATGTTGGTTGATGTTATGGTTGTTGCTACCACTCCAGGCAAGTTAGGAATACACAATTCTGGCATGTTATTAATCCTGGGCTGACGGAAATAACAAAGAGATTTTATGAAACCCCAACATGTTGCATTTCTTCACATTTTCTAAAGACTCAAATATCCTATTTGAGAAAAAAACTGGATGATGAAATAAATGGAAACATAGAATCTCCTAACCTACAGGCCTGGCATCGCTGTACTGTGTACACAAACGATCTGACTATGACAAAATGAATTTCTACTTGTTAAGGTTCCAGTTTCTTTTTATCTACCACTTGTCGAGGTTCCGAAGTGACTTTGGTGGAAGCAGCATTTGGTTGGAAACCTTGTCGCTGATTTGCTCCTGAGGTAGCTTATCCACAATGATAGGGCTTCTTTCTACCTGCCAGGATTTCTGATAGGCCTAATCTGCTAGGCCTTAAAACATATACAATACCAGCTCCTAAGGATATCAAGTCTGCCTACAGAGGGAGTTTAATACTTTTCATATATACCTTCAAATTTTCCACCATATGGAATAATAATTCTAAGCTACTGGCATGCCAGAAATAATAGTAATCAAACTTCACTGAATAACAGCTTACTTTTACAAAGACCTTTTGCATCCCATTTGGTGCTGGCAAGGGTTTATCCATAGGAAATCTGTATGGATTGGGAAGAGTATTTCCCTAGATTTTTTCTGCTTAAACCAAAGAGGAAAACATCTGGTCAAACTCATTTATCACAACTGTTTGCCTGTAGTATGAAAGTTTCCTTGGCCATATTCTTGGCTAATTTGTACTTGCCAGTATCTCAAGGACCATAAAAAATTAATAAAGTAGGAAAACAGATTTCAGAAATTTCAGTGAAAAGACAGGTACATTTCTCACTCAGGGACTCTAAAATGATATATGGCATATATTAGATGAGAGATTTATTTCTTTTCCTTTCTTTTTTAAAAACATTTTTTGAGGGTTGGAGACTTATAAAAATGGCATTGAAAATGAAGTCTCAAAGGACAAGAAAACAAGGAGCCATTAGTAAAAAGTCAGTATGATTGGATAAGGAGCTTTCTGATTAACATCTTTTTTTTAAAACGACGTGCAAAAAAAAAAAAAGAAGAGACTGAAGAATAACATGTAATTAAAAAGAGCAGCACAAACATCTAGAAATGTTATCAGAGGCATTAAGACCTGGAATAAACTGAGAGTTTGAAAGAAGTTACTGGAAACAGCCCACGTGACTTTTTAAGCTGTGTTTAGAGCAGGAAGAAGAGTTAGAGGAAAGGGTTTGAGTCAATGTTAGAGGCAAATGATTACAGGTTTCTAGATGTCACAAATAGTATTCAAAACCTGTTTTCAATTCTGTTCCATTGATCCTCGTGTCTATTTTTCTGCCAGTACCATGCTGTTTTGACTACTATAGCTTTGTAGTATATTTTGAATTCAGGGAGTGTGATACCTCTGGCTTTGTTCTTTTTTCTCAGGATTGCTTTGGCTATCCGGGGTCTTTTGTTGTTCCTTATAAATTTTACAATTCTTGGTTCTGTTTCCTTGGAGAATGTCATTGGGATTCTGATTGGGATTGCTTTGAATCTGTAGATTCTTTATGTAATATGGACATATTAGCTATGTTTATTCTTCCAATCCATGAGCATGCAACATCTTTCTATTTCTTTATGGCTTCTTCAATTTCTTTCAATAGTGTCTTATAGTTTTCAGTATATAGGTCTTTCACTTCCCTGGTTAAATTTACTCCTAGGTATTTTATTCTTTTTGTTGTGATTGTAAATGGGATTGTATTCTTGATTTCTCTTTCTGCTAGTTCGCTGTTAGTGTATTGAAGTGCAACTGATTTTTGTAGGTTGATTTTGTATCCTGAAACTTTACTGTATTCATTAATTATTTCTAATAATTTTTTGGTGAATTCTTTAAGATTGTCTATATATAGATTCATGTCATCCACAAATAGTGACAGTTTTACTTCTTCCTTTCCGATTTGCATCCCTTTTGTTTCTTTTTATTGCCTAATTGCTCTGGCTAGGGCTTCCAATATTATCTTGAATAAGAGTGGTTGGAGTGGGCATCCTTGTCTTATTCTTGTTTTTAGAGAGACAGATTTCAGTTTTTCACCATTGACTATGATGTTGGCTGTGAGTTTGTCATAAATGGACTTTATTATGTTAAAGGTACTTTCCTTATATACCCATTTTGTTGAGAGTTTTTATCATAAATGGATGTTGGATCTTTTCAAATGCTTTCTCTGTGCCTATTGAGATGATTGTGTGATTTTTATTCCTCATTTTGTTAATGTGGTGTATCACATTGATTGATTTGAGATGTTGAACCATCCCTGCATCCCTGGAATAAATCCCACTTCATCATGGTGTATGATCCTTTTAATGTATTGTATTTGATTTGCTAATAGAATTGAGAGCCCAGAAATAAAACCATACATCTACGGAGAGCTAATATTTGACAAAGGAGTTAAGAGCATACAAAGGAGAAAGGAAAGCCCCTTTGATAAATGGGGTTAAGAAAACTGGGTGACTACATATAAAAGAATGAAAACAGGCCATTATTTTACACCATACACAAAAAATTAACTCAAAAAGGATTAAAGGCTTGAATGTAAGACCTGAAAATATAAAACTCCTAGAAGAAAACATAGGCAATACGCTCCTTGACATTGGTCTCAGCAGTATCTTTTTGAATATCATGTCTCCTCAGGCAAGGGAAACAAAAGAAAAAATAAACAAATAGGAGTACATCAAACTAAAAAGCTTCTGCACAGAAAAGGACACCATCAACAAAATGAAAAGACAACATACCAACTGGGAGAAAATATTTGCAAATCATATATCCAACAAGGGGTTAATTTCCAAAATATATAAAGAACTCATACAACTCAACAACAACAAAAGCAAACAACTGGATCAAAAAATGGGCAGAGGATACAAATAGACATTTTTGCAAAGAAGATATGCAGATAGCCAACAGGTGCATAAAAAGATGTTCAACGTTACTAATTATTAGGGAAATGAAAATCAAAAGTACAATGAGATATCACCTCACACCTGTCAGAATGGCTATTCTTAAAAAAGACAAGAAATAAGTCTTGGAGAGGATGAGGAGAAAGAAGAACCCTCATCCACTGCTGGGGGGACTGCAAAGTGGTGCAGCCTCCTGCAAAAGTTCCGGGAGATGTGAAAGATGATAACATCACCATTTCAGAAAAGTAAAAACCTATCCATTGTGAAACGGTAGAAACAATTATCATGGAAATGATTAATATTTAGAAAGTGGTATAAGATTTTACATAGCCTTGTTAGGATAAAACATTCCAAAAGATTTGATTGTACTTTTTCAGAATTACTAGATTGTTATGTACCAAATTTTTTTATTGAGATATAATTGACATACAATATTATATTGTTTTCAGGGGTACAACACAATGATTTGACATTTATATATATTATGAAGGGATCACCATGATAAGTCTAGTAACCATCTGTCACCACACAAAGTTATTACAATATTATTGACTATATTCCTACGCTGTACATCACATCCATGTGACTTATTCGTTTTATAGCTGGAAGTTTTTACCTCAATCCCCTCATCTATTTTGCCCATCCCACTGGCCCCACCTCTGGTTTGTATCTATGAATTTGTTTCTGTTCTTTGTATCTATGAATTTGTTTCTGTTTTGTTTTTCATTTTTTTTTGTTTTTTAGATTCCACATATAAGTGAAATCATACAGTATTTGTCTTTCCCTATCTGACCTATTTCACATACAGAATACCCTCTAAGTACCTCTATGTTGTCAGAAATGGCAAGATTTCATTCTTTTTTATGGTTGAATAACATTCCATTGTGTGTGTGTGTATGTATATCTATATATCTTTATCCATTCATCTATTGATATACGGAATGTTAGGACTGGTACATAGAGATTTTAGAAAAAAGAATTACCTCTTATAATATCCTTATGGGTAAGCTGATGAGTTAATAGTCCAGTTTGATATATTCATAGCTTACTTAGCAACCATAACTAAAACAATGACGGCTATCTTACTTTTAAATATTGGCTAGCTTTGCTTATCACGAATCTAGTACATGTTAGGTAAGGGATATTGAGAATCTTCTCTCGTCCTGATGCTGTCTGCATCTCAGTGTCCACTCGTGTGGGTGATGACAGAGCCTGTTTTCTTTCTCAGGGTAAACATGGATCCCATTGGAAGATGCAGTAGTACAGGAATTAGGGAAAGAATTAGGCTGGGTTGTAGGCCTAATCATGTCATTTGGTTGCTGTGTGGCTTTGCAAGTATCCCTATCTGTAAAACAAAGATGTACTAACTGCTGTCACTCAATCTTACAGGTGGCTGTGAGGTTTAAATAAGATGGTAGTTTAAAAAGATTTTACAAACTCTCCCTAGGCATAAAAATACAAGGTAAGAGTATCATCAGTATTTCTGTTCAATCTGGAATGAGGGCAAACATGGAAGACCAAACGGGTTCCTTCCTGAATCCATCCTGATCAACACTTTCATTAATGGAAATAGAAGACATAATTATTAGATTTAAAAAATTTGGTAATGCTAGCCTCAAGATTCAAAACTATTTCCCAGCCCTCCAAATGATATTCCCAGGCAAAAATATCAGACCAAAACAACGAGATGAAATTTAGCAGGAAAAAGGGTCTGCTGCCTAGACTTGGAAATGCAAAAATGTACACACAAAACAGTAGGAAAAAGCAGTTGGGCAGCAGCCCATGTGAAACAATCTGTATATGGTGCTTAGTTGACCACATGGTTAACGAGAATATTGTGAAAGTGTAGATCCCTTCAGCCCGAGACAGTCAGACCACATTGGCCCAATGCCTGGAATGTAATAGATACACGAAAAAGTTACTTTGCTCCATTCAGCACTCACTGCCCTTAATTCAAGAGAGGCATCTACCATTTGTAACGTGACCGGTAGACGCTGGTAGTGTCGGGAAACTTGGATCTACAGGAAGAGTTGAAGGAACTGAGACGGGTTAACCTTGGGAATCAGACTAGTGAACAAAGCTGCCTCCAAACACCTAAAGGACTGTCAAGTGTTGTTATAGGGATTATTTTTGTTCTGTGTTATTCCAGAAGCAGAGCAGGAGTCAGTGGGTGAAAGCAAAAAGAAGGCAGATTGTTGGCTCAAAGAAACAACTTTATAATAACACCTCAATCTGTACAACAACAATAAGAGCTGCTGGGTGAGAAAACAAGAGGTTCACACCAAGGCTGGATGCAATCTATTAGGGGATCTATACAACACGTTTTTGCTTTGGGCTGGTCTCTAAGGTCCTTAACAACTCTTAGGTTCTATGACTCTCTTAGAATTTGTCTTTATTTCCAAGACTATTATTTATCCAAGTGTTTATTTTTACTTCTCTTAGTACACAGATATCAACAGACAGTTTGTAGTAGAAGGTATATTATTTTTCTACCTGCAGGACATTTTGAAGATGCAATTCAACCCTTAAAAATTGCTGATTTACCATCTTAGAGGTTTCTTTACTCTGCAGAAGTAATGGCTTGCACTCAATTATGATACATAATATCTCTGGCTTATTAAGCATGAAAAAACCATGTTTCTGCACTGTTACAATTGAGTTTTCTACCTTAAAAAGCCTTAACGTTCATAGTTAAGGTTACTATGGTAACCATAACTCAATTCTTTGTGACTATAAATTACTTTTATTCCTATATGCTAACTTTGATTCTTTCTGTCCATATGATTCTAACTGTTCAAGTCACAAACTGTAGTCTCTCCATAAAGATAATAAATTAAATGCGTTAAGGATCTTCCCCCCAATGACTATAAAAAGAACTATTTGAAGTAGTTATTACAACCAAGAATGGATAAATTAGTATGTTGTGTGAGGAGGGAGGGCGAAAGAGAGAGTCATGGCAGAGCATAGCATGGATTGTAGTGAAAAATAAGATGACTATAAATCAGCAAAATAATATTGTAGGCAAAATATATAAACTGTGCTACTTTAAAGATGATTAGGGATAAAACATATGTGAGCTGCATACAACTACTTCTCTTTTCTATGCTCATGGTAAACATTAATAATTAATTATACCTTTTTTGTTGATCTCAAACAAGTCTTCAGAATCCTTCACAACACAATATTGTAAGTAGTCACCATTAACTGATCTCAGTTCTTCTCAATTCTCATTTCTTCTAGAAATGCCTTCATTGTGAAGGTAGAAAAGGCAATAGTCTCCTCACCTTTGCACTGATCAGATTCTACTGTTCCTGTGGGTAGATCTAGGATTTACTAAAGAAACAACGATTCCAACATTAGTAATACTATAGGGGAAGGTGGCCATGTTTTATTGAAGAGATTGGGACTTGGACTCAAAAGGAGTCCTAGCTGTGGCACTTGGGCGAAGAACTTCCCTGAGTCTTAGTTTCTTTCCTTGTACAATGTAGTTAGTGTTTATCAACAGCGCTGTTCTGAGGAAAGCACTTAGGGCATTTCATGACGTGAACTCTACGCTGGGCTAAGTGGTGAAGGGAAACAGGCACGCTTGCCAAGCCGGCCGGCTCAACTGAATGAATGCTGGTGATTAATGGGTTCTGGACTATTGCAGCCAGATCTTCTTCACATTCAAATGAATATGAAGTTTATGCCATAAACTTTGTAGTTTTACACTGTAAAACCCCAAAGAACTTGGGTCAAGTTCAGCTAGTAACCAAGTTTGGGGTTATTATAATTTGTTTCATTGCCCTAGCTAGACTGAAATTTCCCTGAGGGCAGAGATAATCTGATAATATTTAGTTTGACTTCATGTATGCAAAAGAGCCTTGCTTATAAGACTTTTGTTAAGATAAGATTTATAAGATCTTTCATTAAGATAAATTAAAGCTAGTGATAAGACACATGAGGGATAAATTTAACCTTAAAAACTATAGATAAAAATAGAGATTACTTCTACTGATTAGAGAATATCATGACGCTGGCTTAAACTATAGTGCAATGAACGTAGCTTATGAGCAAAATAATAAAATACCACTATAATAGACTATAGGACACTGAAAGAAAAGTGGTTAAAACTCACTGCTATAGATTAACAAACCAACACTATTTCCAGCATATTATCCTGAATTTTCCAAGATTATTAATCATTAATTATCAAATTAGGCTGATAGAAATGATACACTACCACCTGGATTATTAAAAAATGAAAACATTTTTCTTATATAATTACCCAGACCATCCTCAATATCACATTTATTAATATGTATTCCTTTTGGCTGGAATTAGAATATTGCATGTAAATATGTTTGTCTTTAAACAATAATTAGCAATAGATTACTAATAATCATAGCAGTAATAAAAATATCTAGTAACTATAAATAGTCAGATTGGGAAAAATAATTGTAATAGCACAATAATAATTTCTAATATGCCAATCAGGTGAAATTCATGTGGAACATAGGCCTAAGGATGATTTAGAAGATACTTATGAAAAGAAAACTTAGAAAGGAAAGGCGGAAAAACATAAAGAGAAAGAAAGCACTATCTGTCTGAAAAGGCTAACGATTGCCAATGTTAGCAGGAATTTCTGATTTCTCCAAAATATGTCCTTGGACGAGGAGAGCTGTAAGACAACACAAGTACATCATACAAGACTAAACAAGGCTTAATAAACAAAGACTAGAAAAAAACTGATCAAGAAGAGGGCAATACTGTGGACCTCTCAGAAAGGATTCTGACAGTATGATGGGCCTTATCAGAGAGGCTGCTCTAGCTTAGGATCAAATCTATCATTACAGGTAGTACTGTAAAGTTTTTACTATGGGACACATGACTATTGAGGATTGTCCATAATAGTTTTACTTAAAAATAAAGTCTTGGGGCCAGCCCTGTGGCGCAGTGGTTAAGTTTGGTGGGTTCCACTTTGGCATCCCAGGTTCACAGGTTTGGATCATGGGTGCTGACCTACACCACTTGCCAGCTGTGCTGTGGCAGTGACCCACATATAAAGTGGAGGAAGATTGGCACAGATATTAGCTCTGGGCTGATCTTCCTCAAGCAAAAAAAGAGGAAGATTGGCAACAGATGTTAGCTTAGGACTAATCTTCCTCAGCAAAATAAATAAATAAATAAATAAATAAATAAATAAAAATAAAAAATAAAGTCTCCTCTGGATATATCATGAATACACTGCCTGCAAGAGTCTCCTAGGTTTCTGGATGGCATCTAGAATTGTAAGCAGTCTGATGATGTTCCTAATCTGGCGCCTTTGGTCAACTGGCCATAAAGCTCTCATAACAAATTAGCAATAAAATTTATAAAACCGGTTGCGTGTGAGAATAGATTTGAGCAGTTGCCTTGCTTTTGTTAAAAATCCTGGAGTTATTCAAGTTCTGAGTATTCTTTGGTACATTTTACATGTGTAAAGATGTAGTAGGACTAGGTGATTCTTGAAAACAGTGGAATTTTTTAAAGTAGTAACTTTATATTATTATAAAACTGTTCCGTGTAGCAACTCCAGAAATGCGATTAAAAAGAAAAAAAAAATCACGTTGTGGCTCTGCCTCCCAAAGATGTAGCCACTAGTCCATCTGCTCCCTGAGGGCAAGACCCATGTTGTTCTTGTTCACCACTGTATCCACGGGGAAGAGTGCAGTATCAAGCACATGGTAGCAATCATAAATATTAAATAAAATAAATGTTGGCATTTTAGTGTATGCCCTCCTATAATTTTCTTAATATGTAAATATCCTTTAAAAAATAAGATCATAGTGTGTACACTTTGCATCCTGGATAGTAATTGTATTTTGAACACTAATCTTGGATTGAGAATACATTCTCTTATTACTATCAGATTTTGTAGATTCATAAAGTATGAGAATTGGAAGAAAATTCAAGTCATGTAGCCCAAAGCTCTCATGTTATATACAAGGGAAAACAGTCTTAGAGTGGTAAAGAGAGAAAGAAGAGTGTTCTAAAATCCAGACCTCTGAATTTCAGCCAGAATTTTTTCTGCCGTATAATATGACTCCTACACAGCATCTTAATCCAAGCTTTTTGAAACAGAAATTGAAAATTCATGCTTCTTCAAGAATTTTGGTCATTTATTTTTGGGTATTCTTTTGAATACTTCTCTCTCTTTCTGATAGAAATTTAAAAGTATTTGGTTAAATTCTTTATGAAGATATTTGGTGCTAATTACCAAGTCTAGGTAATTTCTAATATTTATTTCTTCTGTTACGTTTATTTTCATATTTAAAAATTGATTTTTTATTCCACTTCAAGATATATACATATTTATTACAACTTGACTGATACATGTTTTGAAAACTCCAATGACTTCCATTACCAAAAAAGCAAGGCATCTCCATAATTAAGGAAGTTGCTATCCTTAAGAGCAAGCGTCAGTGTTTCCCTAAACACCAATTAGTAATTAGAAAGCTTTATTTTCCTCCCAAATAATTTCATTCTTCCTGTATACTGTTTCTTGTACTCTTCATCTTATTTGACATAACATGATTTCAATTAGGTTCCTAATGGTCAAGGTGCATGCCTCAAGATTTTGAAGGTGAGCGGTTACAAGCATGCCCAGCATTCCTGTCAAAGTACTAATGCCTCAGGCTATTTAAACGATACCCTCAAAAAAGGGAACATCAGATGAAAATCATGAACATCGCATATTTTAAATATCACTGTGGAATATTATTAAATATAGTCAGAATAAACCAAGTGATATAATAATTCTACAATTCTGCAACTTTCCCACTTTCCCCTCTTATCCCAGCTAAAAGTGATTCCCAAGCCCGTAATGTACGACCAGTCGTTCTTGAAAGTGTACCTGGTACATCTTTAAGCCATATTAGCCCCTTCCCCCTCCTGCTTTATTCACTTTTTCTAGACTTCCTGAACGTGGAAAAAAAAATTTTTAGTGGCCAATCCCTTTCCACTCCCTCCTTTCAAGAATAGTTTTCTCCTCTCTCCTTTATCATACTAGTCCAAGACTGCAGTTTTCAGGAAATCTGTGGCCCTTTGTGACAAAATGAAAAGCTGACAAAGCTATAAAACAAATCCTGACTTTCGGAGAGAAGCGAATAGAGAGAAGGTAGAAGAAGGAGTGGGAGGGGAGTGGGAAGCAGGAGAGAAAGAATAAACGATAGAGATGCCGCAACGTACAGATGACTTCCGTCTGGTAGCATTGCCTAGCTATTTTCTACCTTAAAATTCTTTAATTTTGTTTTTTTTTTTTAACTTACAAGTAAAGGTTGAACAAGAGCCAGAGTAAGCAATTTCTACTTATCCTTTCTCAGTCCTACCATTCCTGGGCTCTGCTCATCTTTTTTCCAGCCAGGAAGTATTTCCAGTGGTGCTTCCAGCTTAGCATTCCTTCTAATTGCTATCCGGCTGTTCCATTAAGCGTCTAAGCCATTTGTCTCATTTAAATATCTCGTTCCTTTTTCTAAGCACTTCAAACCAAATTCTGACCTTAAATATTTGCATAGCATTTCCACAGATTTCTGCGTCTGAGGACAGTGTCATTTGCTGTTTTTTAAAGACTGTTATTCAGCACCTTTCACACTGTGAGTGCTAAATATGCAATTATTAGTAAAAGAAAGTTGAATGGAGGTTTAAGTTCATTCTTTTATAAGATATTCTGTAATTTAATTTAAGAACAATAGTATCATCCTCTGATCCAACTTCAAGATAATTACCTTGACACATTCTTTTGAGATATTAGATCTTAGAAATAGTTTCACAAAACTAATCAGCAGTTGGATTTATCACAATAGCCCCAGTATGCTCCTCCAGCAATCTAAAACAATATTTTATTTTATTATTTTATTTTTATTTATTTATTTTTTGGAAGATTAGCCCTGAGCTAACTACTGCCAATCCTCCTCTTTTTGCTGAGGAAGACTGGCCCTGAGCTAAGATCCCTGCCCATCTTCCTCTACTTTATACGTGGGACACCTACCACAGCCTGGCTTTTGCCAAGCGGTGCCGTGTCCATACCCAAGATCCCAACTGGCGGACCCCGGGACAGCGAGAAGTGGAAGGTGCGCACTTAAACGTTGCGCCTCTGGGCCGGCCCCTAAAACAATATTTTAACAACCTAGTCTCCAAATTCTGTCTTATTACATATGAAATAAAAGTCTCAATAAAAAGTCATGAGTAAACATATTCCATTCCACATTTACAATGATGAAAACGGTAACCTATTTTGCCAGAGGTAACTTACCGGGTGTCAAACACTTCCTCCAAATAACAATGACGACAACAGCAAAACACACGTACACACACACTTCAAATATCTTGTTTCACTGGCTGCCGTTCCTTTGGTGTGAAATCAGTAGTGTGGGAGTCTCCAAAGCTTCTCCTGAGCGCCGCTCTCCCACGTATTAGCAGGTGTCTGTCTCCAGTAATCCCAGGTGCCCGTTTAACCGGTGAAAAGCCAAAAGAAAAAAAATTAAATACCGTTTTCATCATACCACTTTCCCGGCTTCTGAAAGTTTATTTTTAAAGCTCGTTCCCTCAACAGTTTATTCAGTGCAGTCCAAGGTCATCTTTCTCTTCCTCTAGGCATCTTTTCTATTAGTTCTTGATAGTTGTCCCTTAGGTGCGTCTTCTGCATTCTTTGTACCTTCGCTCACGCTCATAGAGTTCCTATCTAACAAAGCAACTGTCGGTCACTTTCCGGACAGACTCACAGTTCAAGATCCAGTTCAAATTTAATTCTAGCCAATGATTCACCTTGCCCTGACCAAGTTACTCTATTCCTTGAATGTATTTTCAGTCTTTGCTATGAACAGAAGCAGGTGTGAAGTGAGGACTTATCTTTTTCAGTTTTTCCATTCCTAGCATCTCATCATCTTGTACCTGTTTATGTGTGGTTTTCCTCTAGTTGTCACTTCAACCAGGTTTTACAATCTACAAGGAAAAGGAAAATTCCCTTGTTAGCAGCCTCACACCCTGGTGTATTCTCACACATAGGAAGTGCTCAGTAATACTTTTGGATTTATCTACAGACATACTTGTTTTATGAGAAGATTCGTGCTCACCGGGATTTTGCATTCGTATATACCCTAGAATTGCATTACGATAATATCTTCAGGATCCACTTATGAGATTGCTTTACAAATGAGAGTGTTATAGATGCGGTTTTTCTGTATTTCATTAAGCAAATATTCCAGGCTAGAGTCCAAGATGATTTTTCCCTATAATAAAATTTGTCCTACAGTCAATAGCATTATAGCAAAGCTACAAATTCCGCTTGCCCGACCCCCCACCATACTTACAGTAGCCTTGTGGATTTTACCCTATTCCTACTCAGCTAACAGCTGGAAAAGAGGCAAACATTGCCAGAGAGTTTGTATCTTGAACAGTCAGTTAGATTCCACAGTGCCAACCGCGGTAAGGTAAAATCTTGGCTGGTTTCCTCCTCCTGACTGCTCTTTCCCTCTATCCCATAGCGTTGTCCACCTCATTCTCGTTTCTCTTTCTTGAGCTCTTTCCTCTCTCAGCAGTCTCTGAATCCCTCTTCCTGTTTGGGAGCTACTTCTCCACATCTGCTTTTATTCCTCATTTCAGGAATTTTTCTATTGGAGAACTATAGGTTTCTACACATTAAGGTGTATTTTTTGTGTCTCAATCCTTGGATGTTTCCAAAAACACTCCTTTTGTGTACTAATTCCCCACGTGTGCCTTACTTTCCCATCATGTTCTGCAAAGTCTGGGCACATTGGCTGGTTCGGGGCTTACGGACACCTCCAGAGAATCAAGGCCAATTGGTAGCTAGCTTTACATAAAAAGCTGGTAGGAAGTCATCTTTCGTCTCCACTGTGTTCTGCTTTACTTAACTCCTCTTGAACCCCCTTTATCTTCCATTGTTTCTCAACCTTCAACTTCCTTCCACTCTCTCTCAGCCAAAAGCAAGGAGAATTCTCTACCTTCACTCCTTAAATTTTGAGTCAAGTCCATTATACGCCCCAGTGATTTTTCTTGGATGCTATCGGCGGCTGATTTAATTGATTTGACATGAATTAATCTTAGGATTTACCTGTGGCCTCCTTTGTGATTCTTTGTTTGGCTAGCGCTCAAGTCTTGACTTTCTTGGCAGTAAGTTTCTGAAAGGAAATACCTGGTTATCAACGTAATATATAAAGACCTCCTGGAGTCTATTCACAATGTTAGACGAGCAGATTGTGTAAATTGACATAAGGTCTTCTTTCCTCCACTATCCAGGCAACTCTCAAATAGATAATAGAAATAGACCAAGACAAGGGAATAAGTGTAGTGTCTATCATTGGTAGTCTATGTATAGATATTTTAGTATGTGTTTATAAATATCCATTTCTGCTTTTTAGATAATTTGGCTTTTTATCTTGAACATCCAGTTAAAAGCAATGTAGGCCTTTTACATTTCATTTGTGAGACTCCATCTCTTTCAGTGCTATTGTAAAATTTAATTTGTATTCATTGGGTTTTCTTTTATTCTTGGCACCAAATTTGACATGAAACACCCAATACCAATATACTAATAGCAAATGAGTTGTTTCTTTTTTATTACCCAAGCCTTTCATTTTCTTTTATTTTCAAAACCTGACTCCCCATTAACAGAGTTTCTCTTTTTCGTTCTCCTGATCCTTTTTAAAGTCTATAATCTTAGTCTCCACCACATATTAAAATAATAATGAAGAAATCATGTAGCATATAAAACAAAGAAAACTTCTGCCCTTATTTTAATTTATTTAAAAATAAATGAGAGCTTGGCATTTAACTATATTGGTCATTCTTTTCTCCATTTAACTTTAAAATCGTGGATTAAGCTGGAGTCATTTTGCCACTATCTATTTGGCTCAGGTCCAAGTCTTAATATTTCTTGCTGCTTAGGGAACTGGGTCTCTATTCTGCATAATTTTGGCTCCTGTAGAATTAGTTTTCCTAAACTTTAATGCTATGGTTTCAGCCAGCTTAGAAAAATGTTATAAGAAAAGGCCTATGACCCTTATCACCACTCTAGAGGTGTTGTTAATGATGTCGTTACCTTTTAAAAAAATCAATTTATTCAGGAAAATATATCAAAATCATGCTACTGAACATCCGTTTTCTCTGATGTTTTGGTTCAGTATTCTTCTGTCATAAACCGTAAACTAACATTTAAAAATTTACTAATGTTTATTTAAAGCCAATAAACTGTTTCGTTAATAACAACATCAACGTCACTCATATATCAAAGACAGGACACTTTATGACCATGTAAGGGAGAGACGTCTTGCAGATCTCAGCACCAGAAATAACCACACCTCCTGAGCATCTGGACACTGTGTGTCATGAGCCAATCCTATCATTCCCTTAGAGCTAAATTTGTAGCCCTTTTCTGGTAAGTACACTGAGCCATATGCATTCTAACCTTACTTTGAGCTTCAATTTATTTTTCTTATACTCATTTTAATTTTTTCTCAGTTTAACTTTTTTAGTTAAGGTGTAGCTATTTAAAATAGAGCATTGTAATTCTGTAATTCTGTTTTGGATGAAGAGGGTATATAAACAAACAGATAAACCAATAAAATCGCATTGCCCATCACTTGCATATATAAGGACAACTCTATAGGTTACTTTGAAGTAGATATCTCAACTTGAGAAAAAAACCCTTTGGTATAGAAAATGATGGATACTGAGCAATCACTAAGTTTATGTCTGCACTTTAAATATTAAATTTTAACAATACTTTTCTTAAAGATGTGGAATTTGTATGTCTTAAATAGAAACATGAAATCAGTTACATATCTAGATATGTAAAAGAAGGCAAGCCCCTATACTTGTATATTAAAAATATTTTTTTAATTACAAAGTTATATAAAGTTATAATTTATGGGTAATACTATATGGTTAATATAATTTATGGGTAAAATTATCCCAATAAAATACTATTTGTGATTTTCAATACTTAAGTCATAGCTGGTTCTTAAATTATTATTATTCAATTGTTCTTATAAATCATTCTCCTAGGTTTATTTGTAATTTATTATTTAGATTTGTACAATTTTGTATTTGTGAAGTTTAAAAAAATATTTATGTAAGTCAGTCTTGCACTATCCAATATCATTTTACACTTTCCAATTAGTGTTAAATGCTACAGACATTTTGAAATTCTTCCAGATACACTTGTGGCCCTCTGGATTGCTTCAGGGTGTAGAATATTGACAGCTAGATGTACGCTATTAGAAATTTTCTTCCTCCAGATTTAAAGCTTAAAAATTTAGTGGCACCACAGTTAAACTGCCCTTTAATGAGAAGGCTATATATATAAATAAAATAAATCTGTTAGATTTCTAGAAGGAAAGCTGTAAATGGCATATGATATTTGCATGCCACGTGGCTCTATATGCCAAGGGAGCTGGCCACATCCATGAGTTACAGTTAGCGGGACTCATCAATGTCAGCAAATCTGCCCAAGTCCTTTGCGATTTGGAAACCATCATCCATCAATTAACGACTGATTCACCATACGGTAGTGTGGATCATAGAAACTTGCTTTATTTACTTTAACTATAGCTTTTTTCAAAAGCTGATTTCATAAACCTCTAAGTGGGCAGCTAACAAGAATTGATCTTTTAAAATGGTAATAATTATGATAATGACAAAATATTTAGCACTTTGCAGCTTAAAGTGCTTTCTCTTATTTCTTTCATTCTTTAGAATACTATTATTTCAAATTTACAGATGAGGAAACTGATTTAAAAACTCATCCAGGGTCAAGTAGCAGAGACATGGACAGAGCCCTCCACTCAGCTCCAAGACTCTTTCCAGGATTCTGCTCCATAGCTCGGTTACATATTAACCGTAATATCCAGCACTACTCAGGAGCATCATTAACTGTTGTTAAATAAAGTTTAATAGAAACTATAAATATTAATGTGGAATTTTCATAACCTTTCATATTTGTAGTAATTGATATAAAGCTTAATAATTTTTAATTTTAAAATTTGTGTCAAATCCTCTTTATAGAACACATTTGCCATTCTACTGTCCTGGGCAATATGAATGAGTCCCTGCTGCTATTTACCTTAGTTTATACCATATAGAATTGCCCCTTCTAGAAGCAGTCATCACAGATTAATGCCTGAAATTTACAGCACGTTTTCCCTTCTATCTTATTAATAGCCATGACAAAGTAAAAGGATCATTTGAGAGAATCACTGATACCCAAATGGTAAAATAATGATTTCTTTTTTAAACATAGCATGTTGAAAACCATCCATGTTATTTTTTAACTGCCTGGGTTCTGGATATTGCTCCATTAATTAAGATTTAAAAGGTTAAGGGGGTTTAGTAACTGGCCTTAACATAACCTCACTATTGGAATAACATAAACCCTTGGGTTTACTGTTTCTCTACGGGGCTCAAAACAGTATCACATTTCAGACACTGAACTAATGTCACATTCCTTAGTGTAATATGATGTTTCTCAGCCCGGACTGCACTTTAGAATCATCTAGGATAAGTATGATCGTCTCACCCCAAAGGTGTCAGATTTGCTAGAGGTAAAGCTGGACTTCAAACCTTTATAAAGTTCCTCATTTCATTCTAATGTGCAGTCAGGGGTTAAAACCATTAAATCTACATGGGCCTTATAGAGGAAAGGAGTGATTGTTTTCCCTGCCACAAAAACCTCTACGTACAGCATTTCTCCTCCTCCTATGTCACCAAACCTTCTTCTGTGCCACACTTTGCTTTGAGTACCTTTGGCAGAATATGGTTCTTCTGACTGGAAGCCAGATAAACCTCTGTTGCTCCCCAGGAATGCCCCCCAAATGAAATTAAAACAAAGCAAAACAAAACAAACTTTTTATTTTGAAATAATTATAGGTTCACGGAAGTTGCAAAGGTAGTAACAGAGGACCCGTGTGCCCTTCACCCTGTTTTCTCCGTCTTACCTAATTATAATACAATACCAGAGACAGGAATCAGACATCGACTCGATGTATGTGCCTAATTCGAAGTTATTCTATGTTGTGTGGAGACTCATAACCAGTACAATCAAGTACAGAACTATTCCATCACCACAAAGACCTCCCTCACGCCACCCCTTAATACCACATCCAGTTCCCTCCTCGACACCAGCCCTAACCCCTGGCAACTATTAATCTATTTTCCACGTCTATAACTTTGTCATTTCAAGAATGGTATATAAATGGACTCATAGCATGTGTCCTTTTGAAATTGTTTTTTTTCTTTCACTTACCCTTATGTCCTTGAGATCCATTCAAGTTGCTGTACATATCAATAGTTCGTTTCCTTTTATTGCTGAGCAGTATTACATTTTGGTTGTTTCCAGTTTTGGGCTATTACAGTAAAGCTGCTACCATAATGGTTCATTTCTCTGAGATAAATGCCCAGGAATGCAATTGCTGGGTTATATGGTAAGTGTATGTTTAATTGTTTTAAGAAACTGCCAAACTGTTTTCTGGAGTGGCTGTACCATTTTATACTCTTCAGCAATCAAGCGTCTCTGTATTCTTGCTGGCATTGGTGTTGGCACTTTCTTTATTTTATTATGCTGAGAGGTGTACAATAATATCTCATCATGGCTTTAGTTTGCATTTCCCTAATAGCTTGTGATGCTGAACATTTTTTCACACGTTTACTTGACGTCTGTATATCCTCTTCTGTGAAATGTCTCTTTGTGTTTTTTGCCCATTTGCTAATCGGATTATTTATTTTTACTGTTCAGTTTTAAGAGTTCCAGATGAGTGCTTTGCTAGATATGTTTGCAAATATTTTCTCCTACTCTGTAGCTTGTCTTTTCACCCTCTTAAGAGGACCTTTCACAGGGCAAAGGTTTTTAATTTTGATGAGGTCCAATTTATAAACATTTTACTTGTATGAATTGTGTTTTTGGTGTCATGTGTGTGAACTCTTCACTAAGCCCTAACTCGCCCCAATTTTCTCCTATGTTATTTTCTGAAAGTCATATAGTTTTATAATTTATATTTAAATCTATGATTTGCCTTAACTGTTGTAAAAAGTTTTGAGGTTTAAGTTGAGGTTTGTGTTTTCTTGCCTATGGATATCCAATGGCTCTAGCGCCATTTTTTGAAAAGCCTATTCTTCCTCCATTGAATTGCCGTTGCACTTTGGTCAAGATCACTTCCCCGCTCGGCCTCTGTGGAGACCACCCTGACTGGGAGGAGGAGGGACGTCTTTGTACTGCTTCCCACGTGGCACTGTTGGGGTGGCCTTGTTACCATCGAGCTGCGGTGAAAGTCTCGACTCCTCTACGCCTCCTCTGACACCACCTCAGCAGCGAGTAAGAGGGCTGCCTTGTTACCTCTGGGTGGGGGTGCATGTACAAGACTTCCCCTCCTCCTGTGTGGTCTCCCATGACACTGTAGAGGGGTCCTCTGTACGAGCTGGTAGTGACGAAGGTATCAGCTTCCCTCTCTGTCTTCTCTGACACCGCCCTGGAGGTGGGGAGGGAGTTGCTGTACCTCCTTACAGTCCAGCAAGGGCGACACTCTAGACTCCCCACTGGGCCTTTGCTTGTGGGGGCGGGGCTGCGGTATTTTCTGTGGTGTGTGGCTGGATTAGACTGCTTCCTGTCCACGTGTTTTCTGTGTTGCTAGGCTGCCCCTTTCCTGGTCCATTGGCAAGAGAGAGCAGGCTTTTCTTGGGGCTTTCTTGTCTGTGTCATTAGTGTTTTTGGGTGCCTGGCATCTTCAGTACCCAGCCAGGGGTGTATGAGGTGAGAAGCAAATGAGGAGAACTCACCACGTAGTTCCTTGGGTTCTGAGTTCTCGAACTAGCCTGCCTTCCTCTTTCCACCTATCAATATCTTCTTGTATTTGTTTTATATATAATGTCCAGGACTTTTTGTTGTACCTGGTGGGAGGAATAGGGAAAAGTATCTCTACTCATCCTCCTAGAAGTGGAAATAAGCATTAATTTTGGATATGACACTTGCTTATAATTTACGTGAGACTAACCTCCAAATTAGATAAAAATATATCTGTAGCTTTTTCTTTTTAAACCTTCATTGCACAGTTGGGTATCCTAGTTGTTAGTTTAGTTGTCTATGTGAGCTGCTGCCACAGTATGACAACTGACAGATAGGCAGTGTGGTTCTATGACTGAGAAAAGAACATGGACCAGCAGTGAGAATGCCAAATCTTAACCTCCAGACCACCAGAGCTGGCTCTATCTGCAGTTTTTGAAGCCTATGGTAATATACAAAAAACAAATTTTACTTTCATATGCAATAATGATGACAGTTTAATAGGTTTTTTTGTATTTAACTATGTTCTGTGTCATTTAAGCCCGTTCTCGTAGTCTAGTGGTAAAGATTTAGTACTCTCACCACTACAGCCCAGGTTGGTTTCTGGTTCCAGGGAACTGGACAACCCATTTGTCGGTTGTCACACTGTAGCAGCTGTGTGTTGCTGTGATGCTGAAAGCTATGCCACTGCTATTTCAAATACCAGCAGGGTCACCCTTGGTGAACAGGGTAATGGAGCTTACAGACTAAGACAGACTAGGAATAAGGACCCGGCCATCCACTTGTGAAAAATTGGCCAAGAAAACCCTGTGGATAGCAGGGGAGCATTGTCTGATACAGCACTGGAAGGTGAGGGGATGGTACAGAAAGCCTGGGCAGGGTTCCGCTCTGCTGTACACAGGGTCACCAGGAGTCGGAATTGACTCGATCGCACTAACAACAACGTCATTTAAAGCTCACAACAATAGTATGTCATACAGAATATTATTATTCTTTTACTAATGAATAAACTAAGCTTAGAGAGGTTAAATAATATTCCTTTTGTTACCTTTGTCTTAATAACTTCGGAACTTGTACTCTTTAACCATAATGCAATATTGTTTTTAGCCGTACTTCCAAAATTTCTTAGAATAATGCAGTGAAAAAAATTGTATTAGGAGCCAAGAGATGGTGTATTTTCATACAAATTTACACAAAATTCATTCTCTGAATTTGGGCAAGGACTTTCAAATTTCTGGTTCTGTTCTCTCAACTGTGAAATGAAGGGTTAATCTGGATTTCTAAAATCTTTTCTTGAGCAATAATTTTATGGGTATCTAAAAATACAAAGAGAAATACAATTTGGGGTTTCAATATAGGAGGGGAATTCTAAGTAGTTGGTGGAGACCAGTCTGCCATAGCTTAGCTAGTGATGCCAGGTGAGAAGGCACTAAGTACATTGTTTCAAAACTCTCCTCTTCTATCTTTAATATTTATCATCAGATGTAGATTTATAAACACCTATTTCTGAATACACAGGTTATGTGAGTCATGGAGTAGATCCCATGAGCCTATTGAGAGAGTCAAGGTTGAAATGACAAGATGTGAAAACCATCGTCATTGGGTTTCAATGTAGGAGGTTGGTGTGGATGCATGAGCCGGAAATCTGCTGTTCCAAGTATTTAGCAGGATTATTATATATTTGGGTGCTTCATTAAATGGTGAACATCAGTGGTCAATGCCTTGATGAAAGCTCATATACGTAACATCGCTTATGATCTTCCATTATCTTGTGCCAATCATTTTCGTTTTCTCTGCTTTGCGTTTTAGCTTATTTGTGTTTCTTTATGTTCCAAACTTGCTCAAATTTTCTGAAAGGAGAAACATCTTGCCGCGTGAAGAGATAATGGATCTGTACATCTGCTGCGTGCTCTCGTTCTCATAGCACAACTTCATATGTACGAGAAAAATAATTCAACATAGGTTCTATGATTTTCTTTCTGTAGCTCCCCTCAGCTGTTATCTTTCTTTAAAACTCTATTATATAAATGTCTAGCAATGAACAAAGTGATTTTTAACAGACGTTTAATGTAATTGCGCAAACCTTTGTAAAACATCTAAAATTTGACCGGATGGGTGGTGGGTGCTGGAGAGGATACTAATGTAAGAGCATCAAGGGGCTTTTCTAGGACGGTAAGAATATTTTAACTAGTAAGCAATATATGTGTATTACATGAGTACAATAAATTTTTTTAAAGTTTTTTATGATACCATATATGCCATTGTTTTGCAAACTGTTTTCTTTATAATATTAATTCTATTGGATACATGGATTAAATAAATTTAACAAGTTTTTTTTTTTAAAGATTTTATTTTTTTTCTTTTTCTCCCCAAAGCCCCCCAGTACATAGTTGTATATTCTTCGTTGTGGGTCCTTCTAGTTGTGGCATGTGGGATGCTGCCTCAGTGTGGTTTGATGAGCAGTGCCATGTCCGTGCCCAGGATTCGAACCAACGAAACACTGGGCCGCCTGTAGCAGAGAGCGCAAACTTAACCACTCGGCCACGGGGCCAGCCCCAATTTAACAAGTTTTTTTGCTGCAAGAATTCTGCCTTTAACATACCTCTCTACATTATTAATCTTCAAAGATTATTTAACATGCAGCATTTCCCAAACTTATTTATCCTCTGAATTTTTCTTCCTTTATAGTAAACATGGGGGAACAAATATTCTGTGAACTTAATTTTTGATAATGGTGCTACAAGCAAATATAATTCAATATCCGTGTTCAAAGTACAAATTACTGTAAGGTGGGGTTATTCAAGAAGATTTGTCGGGAAAATGAGGTTAGCCAGGACTTGACAGAATATCAGGTTGTTCCAGATTTATCTTCCTTCCGTTCATACACATCCTCTATATATGAGAAAGGAAAAGCTGGTGGTTGTGTGAATCCTCACTCTTTTCTCTTTTCTTCTTTCCTTCTCCTCTGTTAACTGGCCCCAGTGCTGACACTCACAGGACTCTAGTCCAACCCTAGGAAAGCGATTGTCAAAGGATTTAATCCAAAAAGAACGAAAGCGATTTGTACAAAAATATTTATAACAGCACTATTTTAAGCAGTGAAAATATAGGAAACAATTTAAGGCCATAAATTTGGAGATACTTAAGAAATCCATTCTAGATGACCACAATGGCATTGCAAAAGGTAAATATGTGGACAAACTTGCTATAAGGTATTGTATGTTAAATAATAGTGGTTGAAAAATCTGAATCCAAAATCACATATACATGCTAATTATAACTACGTATAATTTAGATCTAAATTGAGAGTGCTCAAAGAGATATGTTGCAAATAGCATTGTATACTTATTCATTTTTTTGCATAAGTGTTTTTGTTGTTGTACAAAATAATAATTGTAAAAAAAGACATCATCTAGTTTACCTCTCTCAGATTGGGTTTTCTGGAAGGGAATGCAGAGATGGGTTTTCGAGTGACAGATGCAAAAGGAAGGGAGGGGAAGCAGACGTGGGCGAAGGGTGGAATTGAATGGACACAGGCCAACAAATCTTCGACTGTATTCCCCAGAGCTGGGCAGCAAGTACTTTCTTAAAAGGGTTCTGGCAGAGCATCTGAGTCTACGACACATCCCTATTACCAAATTCCGTAGAACTGCACTCAAATCACTTAAGAGAGAGGCTATTTTCAAAAGATTTTTTCCCTACTTTTTGGAAACTTTCCTCAGTGGCACACTAGATAATTATTCCCTTTGCAACAGTTTTGATTCCAATTGTCAGGTTGTTCTGTAGTGTTCCGGGCTAGAGTGACTTCAGATTAGACCCAGCACCAAATGCCAGGCAAAGAGATGAAGATGAAACTGGTACTTAACCTTAACGGTCAGGAAACGTTCAGCACTGTTGAAATGATAACATTCGAGTTCACATTTTTGACACTTTCCAGAGGAATGAGTGTGATTAGTTTGGATGGGGCAGAGATGATCTCCACTCATTTTTTTACACCACTCCTCTAGGTTGTTCCCCAGGCAACTACCTCCTTCACAGAGCCCAGAGAATTCCCGTCCTTCCAATTCTCGGTCACTAAGTTTATGCAAAAGTCCACTATGAGAAAAATATCAAAATTTTAAGTATGGACGGGATCAGTAACAGTGTCACGCTAAGCCATATCAGAATCAGAGCTAAATGAAAAAAATCAGTAACACTGATGCTATTTTTGTTTAAAATTTTGATATCAGGTTCATTATGGAGTTTTTGCACTAATTTTTACTTTTAAAAATATTGCATTAGAACGTGATTTTTCTTCATTACTGACTTTTGGAAACCCCTTCAACTTTGTACTTGGGGTGAATGCTTCACTCACCTCATCCTGTGTCCATCCCTGGTAATTTAAAAAAACGATTCATCCAAAGTTTCTCACTGTTGTCTGTGGGAGGGTTGGGCTGATACGAAGTACTTCTCTGTTACTGGAAGTGGAACCCACAATTGTCAGAGACAGTAGTTTTGTATAATAAGAAGTGAAGGCTTTCAAATAGCCTGAACAATTTCCCTCACACACAAAACAGAAAGACCTCAGTTTCCAAAATCAGACACCCCTTTTGTAATTATGAGTGAGGGCTCATCAACTCTGTCTGCCACATTTAAATCCTTCTCACCCATTAGACTGACAGCAAAGCCTGTGCTATTCATCTTCGTTTCCCCACATTACCTAGTCCCCTAACTCCTAGGCAGGTATTAAATGTTTGTTCCAGATGTTGAAAACAAAATTAAGTGGCACTATGAAGTAAGAAATATATTAACTTGTGTGTATTTGGTATATTTCCTTTTATTCTTAGCATTTGTTGTGTGAAGAGTATAATCTTGACCATATCATGTCACCAAATGCTATCATTATAATTTTCATAACAGAATCATACTTAATAGTATACTTTACAACCTAAAAAATATCCTCAAAGGGTCCAGCTGTTATGTATAGTACTATTTTGACATCTTTAACTGGACAGTGAAGGATACATTTGAAGTATATTATGAAATCTGGGATAGGAAGAAGGGAATCCATATATAACTACAAAGAGCTGTAGGTATTCAGTATTCTAGTTTCCCAAGTTGTAAATTTTCTTTTAAAGGGAGAACTAGAATGCAATGAAAGCAAAAAGCAGAAAGGTGTAGCATAGTCATGGAAGGCTGCTTCTCCTTTCCATTCAGGTCCTGCCTATACCAGGGCCATCTTGAGGCTTCCTCTTTTCTCCCATCATATCCAAAAAAACCCCGCATATACCACACCGATGAAAACGGAAAAAGTCTTGAAAAGCAATGGGAAACTTTACTAAAATTGAGGGTACTATTGGGGAGTAATAAACAGGCATTGCACAGGAAAACACATCAGACTTGCCTTTCTATATCTTTCCCCAAATCCCTACCTTTATTGTAATCACACATTTCATTTCCCTCACCTGCCATCTGAAATCTCTACTCCTCCTGGGTCAGATTGTCTCCGGCCCCTCTTGTCAATCCCCACTTCTCCCACCTTTTTGTTCCCTCTGTTAACACCTAAAGGCCCTTTTATTTGCTTCCTTCTTTGCCTCCCACACTTCATTCTGTTGCAGAGCAAAATCACTCTAGTTGCCTGGCTTCTTTAATTCTCTATCTATACCTACAACCTCATGTGCCACCATCATTTTAAATCCACATAACGAAGTACAGTTGGGCAACTGAAAGTCTTTCTCTCATAGGCAAGAGGAGGAGAGAGATGGTGAACATCTGACTTTTAATGCTTCGATCTCTTCTATCACGTCATTTCTTTGTGATGATTGATATCTTGTGCCATATAATTTGGATCAGGTGTAGGTACCCAGAGTCTACTGAGATCTGTAGAGTTAATTGGACATTTATATTTTAAACACATTTATACTCTAACAAACATGAGTTTGTTGTTGGGCTATATAACAGTTTGACCATATATAATAATATATATAGTATTTATATATATATATATATATATAAAATAGTATATATAGTCTAGAACAACGTTTTATGCCAAATTCGTAATGTATTATTTGATAAGTAGACAAAATAGGTCCTGAGTTTTTAGCCACCTTTTCATAATCACTGGATGTAGTTAAATCTGATATCAAAGAAGCTAGGGTGATGTGCTAATTTATTTTTTTATCATGAGATTTTACAGGACTGATTATCATGTCAAGCTTCTGCCTTCCACAAATAAGGGCTTCAAATATTTCTAAGAAGTCCTTTGGGGCTATGGTCAGGCAAGCTATCGTGAGAGTATGAATATATATGATGCTTAGTAAGCTCCTCTGTCAGAACACAACTGATATCCAGAGAAACATGTTTAAATCCATTTTTAACAAACCACCACGCCGGAACTAATCACAAAATCAGTGGAAAAAGAATAACCGTCTTATTGATTGCATGAGAGTTTTAGGAGAAACTAAAAATGAGAAGCTTTGAATTGGTTTTAGTTATCTGCTTTTATTTTTGTTGTCAAATTGTGTATTAGTCAGGGTACAATCAGGGGATAGGAAGCACATCAGTACTTTGAACAGGAAAATGTAAATATAAAGAATTATTAACTAGATACAGGACGCTCAACTACTATAAGAGGTAAAAGAGAAGGAGCTCTAAGGTATTCCAAGGTAGTGACGGTAAAAGAAAGGTCTCACAGGACTTAGGGAAAAGTGAGAAAGGAAGAGACTTGGAGAAGAAAGGATATCTCACTGGGCTGAAATTCAGATCTCTGGTGAGAGGCTGTGGCTACCACAGGAACACGCCACCTGATACTGGGTTGATGGAGAAAGCGGACGGAGGTCATTCACTGTTGCAGAACTTCGAGAGCTGGCCCTACTGTGGGGAAGGCTTCCAGGACCCCAAACCACACTGATTTTCTCACCACAGCATGAGAAACAACACTGGAAAGAGGAAAAGCTCCTGCCTTCCTTTTCCAGCCTTGCAGTCTCTGTCTAGCTCCCTCTATTGGCAAACCTAACTGAGCCAGTCGGTAAAGGAAAAATGTGGTCTGCAGAACTGGGTTCTGGTATCACAAAGCAGGGCAAAAAGGATGTGTGTGGAGACACACCGTAATAAATTAGAAACTAGAATGACCCAATTCATTGTTGTCACTAAAGAAAGTTAACTCACTAAGCACTGTTATCTCACTTCTAGAACTTTTAATTTGGTGCATGATAGCTTGGATGATAATAAACATGCAAATCAAGTTTCCTAAATTTACACTGTTTTATGTGACATGTATAATTCAGAAAAGAAGGGGTTTGGATTAGCTGTTACTCATTTATATACATCATAAAATCAAGGAATGTGAATATGGAAAAATTCTTCGGAAGTGAAACCCAGATAACAGGCTTCCACTCTATATGGGAATTCTAACTATAGTCCACCATCTAAATTCCTTTTGAATACTACTCACAACCAAGAGTTAGTTCACAAGCTGATAAACCACTTTCTTATCTAGAAAGTTCTAATTTTCAGAAAGTTTCTTCTTATGCTGTGCCAAAATCAGCTTCTTCTTAACTGCCTGCCGCTGGGCCTCATTCTGTCATATGGAATGTACTTCAGTGGTAACCATTATGACAGCCCTCCAAATATTGGAAGGCTGTGTCTTATCTTGGCTCTGCCTGTGGTCCTTAACCATTCCTCCTATGGCAGAGTTTCTGTACCCCCACATCAATGAGGTCACGATCCTATAACCTCACTATTCCTTCTTAACATCTCTTTTAAAATGTGATGCTCAGAGATGAACTTTATTAGTTAGATATGATGGGACTGATGCAAAGTACAGTGGCTATATTACTTTTAGGGTCTGGATACTGTATTTCCATGAATGCTGCCTTAGATTTGACTGAAGATTTGATTTAAGATTTCAACAATTACATCACATTTTAGTTGAAGTTACCAGCCTCCTGCTCTGACCCCTGTCATTAACAAAACCTGGGGATCTCTTTTCTAAAGCATCAATGGTTCTTTGAGTTGTTTTTATATAGAAAAAAAATCATGTATTTTGTATCAAGGATAATATCATTTTAAGTACCATATCATTCTTCACTTGCCCTGAGTTAACCCTCCCCACTGGGATGGCAGGAAGAGTTGGTGTGGGAGCTTTCCCTGACCCCTCCAAGCCTCCTTAGAAGCTTTCAACACTGACCTTAGAACTGGGGAAAGCAGAGTTTACCTGACTACAAAGTCAAAAATGGATATTAAGCTAAATGACTTTTTAATCACTCCTCAGGGAGGGTTCATGTCATATTTATTTCCTCTATATTACCTAACTATACAGGGAAACATGCCAGGACAGAAACGAGTCTTTACAAAGCAGTATTTGTAATGGGCACCTATTCCTCTCTTTTGCCTTCTCTGGCATCCAGAATCTGGACTGCTAGTTAAGGTCCAAAAAGCCGTGGACTCTATCTCTAATGACACCCAGAAGAGTTCTTTAACTCAGTGTTTTTGAAGGCAAGAAAAGGATTTGTCTGAACATCATCATTCGCACCTAAAGTATACTTTAATATATGTATAATTACAGGTGAATGAAATACTCATTTGACTGCATGAAGACTTAAGAGTGAGTACCACAACAACGCACAGGCTTACGCTCTTCGCCCAGTGTTCTCGTCCCTCAGACACCTGCGTGGCTAGTTCCTTCACCTCTTCCAAGTCTTTGCTCAGACGTCACCTTTCCAATGAGGCCTGGCTTGAACAATGATTTAATACTGCAAATGGTCCCTTCTTCCTTCTCCAGCCCCATCTTCCCTTTCCTACCAGACTTTTTCTTTTCCCAAGGCTCTTAGCATTTTCTAACAGACTATATTCTTGACTCATTTATTGCGTTTAATACTTGATGCCAATCTTTTCTCCCCTCACCCTCCCAGCCCCCTCAGTGTCAGGTCCTTGAGGACAAGTGTCCTTGTCTCCCTGTTTTCTTTGTACCCTGATGTAACACAATAAATATTTGTTGAATTAATGACATTAACTTTCAGGTCCTTCTCATAAACTGATGATAATTATTGCAGACAAGAGTGTATTGATTGTTCTTGTTAGGGCAAATTTCCTTTTCTTCCCAGTTGTCCAATTTCTGCAGCTTCTCTTGTGTGCCTTCCATAATATCTTGGTCTTTCAGGTTGCCCTGAGTGCTATGCTGTTCTTTTAGCCCATTCTCAAGCTCTGTAAACTTAAATCAAGTAAAGCCTTTACTAATTGAACCTGAGGCTTTGCTTGCCTTTGAAATGCTCTGCAAAGTGCAGGCAGCTCGCTGCGGTGGCCCTGCAGCTCCTTTTCACTGAATAATTCCTTCTTCAGCCTTTACTGGTCTCTGGGGAAGGCTGCACTTTATAATTGTGCTTTTCAGTGAGAAAAGTCACTTTCTGACTGGAAGCTGCAATGACACTCATGTCTTCGAGTGCAGTGCTGTGAGACTTCCTGTGGAACACCATTACACAGCTTCCTTGTGCAAGCCGTAACTCAGGGGCATCACTGTTGAACCATTTCCTGTCTGGCTTCTGACTGAAATCCCTAACCGCTTTTCATAAAACCTTCTATATTAGTCAATTTGGGTTGCTATAAAAAAGTGTCATAGCCGTGGTAACTTATAAGCAACCAAGATTTGTTTCTCACAGTTCTGGTGGCTGGAAGTCCACGATCGGGGAGCCAGCATGGTTGAGTTCTGGTGAGGACACTTTTCCAGGTTGCAGACTACCGACTTCTCGTTGTATCCTCTTAAGGTAGAGAGCAGAGAAGGGAAGCATGCTCTCTTGTGACTTTTATAAGGGCACTAATCCTGTTCATGAGGGCTCTATCTCATGACCTCATCTAATCCTAATTAGCTCCTAACACCATCGCATTGAGGGGTAAGGTTTCAACTCATGAATTTCAGGGGAACACAAACATTCAGTCGATTACACCCTCTTTCCCTATTAGCCACGTTACTGGCACCTCCATCCTTCAGGTCTCAACTTAAATGTTAACTCCTTAGAGAACTTTTCTCGGGCCATTTATTGTGGGTAATTACTCTTTATACAAATACACTTGGCCTGGTTATTTTCTTCACAGTACATACTACAATTCCTAATATATATTGTTTATTATCTGTCTCTTGCACCGGGCACTGGGTTGTAACCTCCAATATGTCTGTTTTATGTACCTAGTCTGAACATAGTACCAGAGCAGTTATCCAATAAATAAATGGATTTCAGGGCATTCTGGTATGTTGTCAACTTATAATACCTATTCAATATATATGATGAGTTGACCTGAATTGGTGCTTATTTAGATGTGGGCCTGTATCTCCCAAAGACTGTCATGCTACATGCCCCAGAATTCTTATATTCAATAACTTATTAATGGATACAGTTTTGATTAGAAGCCCAGGACAAAGCTGGGACAATTTAGCTGTCAACATTCATAACTCTTCTTCCTTATAATCATATTTACTTTTTTTATTCAAATGTGGCCACAGAAGTTTGATGAGGGGGCTTCATCACATGTCTATGGGATATTTGTTTTAAGGAATTTGCCGTATGTATAGAAAATAGATTCCATGGTTGACATAGATACGTGACTAAATGTGAACACATTCAATGCAAAAACCTGCTAGCACATCTAAATATTGAAAGTATACTAAAGTTCAACAAAATCTGAAAAATTAAATAATGCATCCCACAACTTGTATTAGAAGGTACACATTTCATAATTTATATGTGTACAAAATAATAATATTGAACTGTGCTAAATCTCTATATGCCTTATCTAATTTAACCTCAATTCTACAAATTCAGTATTATCGTTTTTTTCATTTTCCAGATGAGAGGATTGAGGTTTAGTGGTTAGATAATTTACCCAAGGTCATACAACTAGAAAGCAGCGGACTTATGAAAGAACCATTGATCTTAACCACTTTGCCCTACTTCTCCAGAGGATTATTCAAATGATCGCTTCCTGGTGCCATCGCTTTTGAAAGTAAGAAATTTTAATAGATGCAACGTAGAAACAGCACCAAACAAATTAGAAAAGAGAATTGTTGTTTTACTTTTTTGGTAATTGTCTAAAGATGAAGGTTATAGATCTCCAAATGAAGAAGGCAATAAATTGATTTTTCACATAATTTGAGAATAGTACCCATGTGTCCCTCTAGACATTTGGTTTGGGGTTGGGATGAGTGGAACGATGCAGAATCATCTTTGTGGGTTCATATCCATTGCCTTCTCTGATATTGTGCATCTACCACCTTGCACTCTTGTTAAGTCGAGGCTATAGAATGTCTATTCTATAGTCCAAATACCATGCAGAAAACACCCATAAGTAGTCTGTTTTCATGGAACTAATTCATTTTTATAGCTGTTCCCTTGAGGCCCTAAACAGAGAATTAAAACACTGAAGACGGGATTTCCAAGGTAATTATATCTAACAGACAGCCAAAAACGTGAGACAGACATTGAAAAATTATAATAACTTGGAATCCAGAGCTAATGCTCCATCTATTCCTACTGTGATCAGTTTAGTTTGACACTTTTCGAAGAGCAAATCTAAGCTATTGAAGTGACATGTGTTTCATTTTGGTTTGCAAATGCTTATTTTTCCTCAGGAAGTCTAAGCTTTGACTTGATTGGCAGCCAGTTGATTTTTGTATAATAGAAGAGAGGAGACAATAAGACAAATTACAGTTTTGTGCCTTTTTGCTTTAAGGAGCAAACACCGGTAACTGAACCAGGTTCTTATTGGAAGCCCAGACCAACAGTAATTTTTTAACAGTAATTTTGGTCAAATGGACTCTTTATGTAGGGCAGTCAACAGGATCATAGTATCTATGAGTTCTAAAACACCAAAGGAAGTTAATTACTTTGACTGACATCATGGTCTAAATAACTTCGGAAGTGTTGTACTTCTGAATAGGCAGCTTTTGGGAAAGTGATACCAAATGATTAGACAGTAAGGCCCCAGGCCCCCGAGCTGGGATGGCTGTGTGGAGGAGAACACGTAAGTCTACACAGGAGGATCCCAAAGGGAGACTTTTTTATGTTATATCAAGCCTGGAAGCTGTTGTGTTCTCATCTTGCCAAAAGCTAGAGTGAAATATAAAACTCTTCCAGCTGCTACATTAAACCCTAGGAAAAAACAGTACAAAACTGTAAACAGAGAGGGCTCACCCCCAGGAAGGTGGCAACTGCAGTAGCCATTTTACTCAGAGTTACCATGCATATAGGTCAAGGTTTAAAATGAAATAAATGAGGAGAGTGTACTTATTTTTTTATTCACAGAAGGACAGAGCTTGATTGTGAAAACAGCTTCAGACAAATTATCACCGTTCTGGTCTTCTTCAATCATTGATAAAGAATCTGTGCTGAAAGAGTGGACTTGGAGCAGATGTAGACAGAGAGATAATTTCTTCATTTAATATCAGAAGCCCTGAGGACAAAGAGTTGATCTTGTTGAAGCAGACAGGAATGGGAGTCAGTAGAGATGATCAGCAGGCAATGAAAGAAGATGTCCGTGTGAGCCTGTCGTAAATCTAGGCGTTTCCAAGGTGGCTAAGGGTTTCACCACATCCTGACAAGGAGGGCTTGATTAACCAATCAATACCAGAACAATACTGCTTAGTTTTGAGGCTTATTACATTATAGTGACCTCTGAAGCAAATGGGATACACATAGTGTTTGGTTTGTTCATTCTCGGTGAACATTTTTAGCATCTAATAGAGTTCCAAGTTAGGGAATTCCAAGTTATCTGTAACAACACATAAAGAAGTTAAAGTATTCTGGTATTAGCAATACTCAGAAAATGTAAAAGTTTGTTAACAATACTAGCGATTAGTAAAGATAAATACTTGAATTGGGTGGATCTCTAAATGGTATTCAACGTGAACAAACCAGATAACCTGCTCAAATACTGCAGAATAACGTAGGAATAGGGCCAATTCCTGTCAGTGTGTTACAAGTGACACAAGTGACTATTGTGTTGCCTGATGCAATGCCAGTTAAAATAGGAGGAGGCAGCTGCTCTGCAGAATGTAAACTAAGCTGCCAGTTGTTCAAGGGGGTTGTGAGACCACCTGCCTCTTTCTAGATAACAAAACACAAGCCTCCTCTTGATATAAGTGCGAGTACAGCACTTAATTGGTGCCAACATAGGGATGCATTTTCCTCCCTGACAGGAGCATGATTTTATAAACAATTGCACACAGTTACTCATGTATTTTTTCAGCATTTTTTAAAGAGGAAGATGTTGTATTTTGGAGCACGGTATTTGCAAAAGCATTTGAATATACGTATTCAGATACGTAAAATAAGTAGAAACAATTGTGTACTGTTTACATACTGGAATATGAAAGTATGAGACACATGTAACTCGTCTTCATGGGAAGAGCAGTTTCTCATAATTTGAGCCGGTGTCAAGGCGTTGCTGACTGCATTTGGACAATGAGGTCAGAAGAGAATTCTTCCGAACAGAAGTTAGCAATTCCTCTATTGCAGATAGTGTTTTATTTACTAGAGCTGTCAGAATCCAAAAGCTGAACTTCAGTAATAGTTGACGTGGCACTTTATAAATAGCATAAATCAATTGAAAAATGAATTACTCATGGTTTGTGACCAAAATAAAATAACAATGATAAACCCATCACAGAACTGTCTAGGAATGGGAGAAAATGTGACAAGGGCAAACTATTAGTAACAGATTATGCGAGCAGACAAAACTATAGGTTTGGAAGAATGAAACTTGACTTTGACATGAAATACTGTTAACTCCAGAGCTGCCCTGAAGTAAGGCGTGTTGAATATTTTGGACCATACAACATAAACACGTGTTCAGTGTGTTTACCTTTACTATCTCATTGGTTGAAATGACGTACTCAGGACAAGGTGATATCACTTATTGGACAAATATTTTCAAATGCACTTTGATTCTAAGATGGTTCAAAAGCATATTTTACTTTTTATTTAAAACTTGTCTTCGTAAATAGAATTTTGCTAAAAACTGAATCCACCACGAAATCATAATGCTTGCAAGAGTTCTAAAGGTCATGGAATGAGTTTTCTAGTTAAATATTCATGACCAGTCCTTGCTATTTTGAGTGATAGCGAACATATATATATTTTTCCTATTGTTCAATTATGCTTATACATATACAGTGTTGGGAGGAAAAAAGAAGAAGTTAAGACCCAAAGGAACATGCCAATTCATAAATTTAGAATGAGCTGATTTTATTGTTGAGCAAAACAAATACCCTGAATGCACGCAGGTAGCCAGCAAGTAGCTACGATGTCGTAGTGGGTTTTGAGCTCCATTTATATGGAATTAGAGCTGCAGTTGTTATACATGATCCTACTTTTAATAGATAATCGTCAGATATTTGATTTGCATCAGGGGTCACGTGGAGCTTCCTCTGAGGTTCTGTTCTTTCTTTCATACTGCTCTGTCAGGCTGACTCTGAGGTTTTGTTCTTCATGTTTTGGTATCAGTACCTCCTAAGGTTGCCCCTGACAGTGCATCTGGAACGTATGATTAGTCCTATCCTTCCACATTCCTCAGTAAGGTTAGGTTAAGCTCAGTTTTCTCACAACAGGCAATCCCCAGTATTTCAATTGCTTGTTCAAATATCTGGATCTTATAGACTTCTCCTTGCGTCCTTCCTGGTGTCCTACACAATGCCAGGCCCATGTTAGGCTCTCGGTAAATACATGCTAAAATGAAACAAGAGTCTGTTACAAATAATAGGTACAGTTGGGTAGAATTCCGTCCCTTTCTGCTGACCATAGAGCGTCTCCTTTTTTGTTCTGGTCTATTTAAATGTTGCAGAACACACAGGGTAAGGTGTCTTGATGACACTGTCTTCTCATTCTACTTTGCAGCTCACCCAGCTGATGGTAGTTCATGGAAGGATTTATCATGGCTTCTTGGGCAAAGAAGAAAAGTTAGGAGGAAAGGGGAAAACCCTTATATTGAGGATGCCCAGCAGCCCTCTTCTCCCTCCACCGCTATACCCTCGACCTGACCACATTCTTACCTCCAGGCGTTTGGAGCAGCAGCTCCAATAAGAAATCCATCAGGCAAAGTGGAGTCCCCACACCTGCTGCAAATAATTACTATACAAGAAACATGCCCATGCATTCAAAGGTAGAATTCTTGAGTGCATTTTCCAAGAAAATTTTATTTTCTTTCAGGATCAGCTTACAAAACTACTGTTTCTAACATGTTGTAGCATTATGGGGAAAATAAACAATTGTGGTCCATCTCTGTCAGTTACCTACCATCTCAAAAGTGTTTTTAATTTTTGTGTTCATTTTTTTTTTTTGAGGAAGATTAGCCCTGAGCTAATGTCTGCCACCAATCCTCCTCTTTTTGCTGAGGAAGACTGGTCCTGAGCTAACATCTGTGCCCATCTCCTCTGCTTTATATGTGGGAGCCTGCCACAGCATGGCTTGCCAGGCCACGCCATGTCCACACCCGGGATCTGAACTGGTGAACCTCAGGCCACCGAAGCAGAACGTGCAAACTTAACTACTGCACCACTGGGTAAGCCCCTTGAGTGCTCATGTTTTACAAAATATGAAGAAGCTTTTAAATTTTCCCAAACTGACATATAAAACTGCAACTTGATCTGTTATAAGAGAAGGATTTGAGGGGATGCTTTGGTGTGCCACCTAAACCCCTCCAGCAGGACTGACACACTCATTTTCAGCTGCGGGCAGTGTCGGCTGTTGGCTCAGAGCTGAGTCCCTCTCCAGGAATTCCTTCCTTCTGAGGAAGCTGCCTCACTTACAGTTATGTCCAAGGCTATGCCTCCTTCCTGGAATCAGCCCTCATCCAGTGACGGGTCAATGGAATCAAAGACCTGGGCCCCTTCTTCATTTGGGGTAACTCTGACCGGCTGTCCCAGCTCTGGGGCTCCCCGTGAGGCATTTCTTGGAACCGCTTCTCAGGTTAACTCCTCTCTTTGTCCAATCCTGCTCCCCTCACTCCCTCCCTTGGGAGTATCGTTCCTGCAGACAGTCCTCCCCAAAGCTCTTCCCCACGATTCTTCCTCTAGCAGGGAACCCAACCTAAAATAGAGAAAAATAATATATTACTGCTACCAGCATAAGGCTGTTTAAGGAATCTCTTACGACTCCCAATACTTCCCTTTCATACTTATTGTGATAATTATATTACCATTTGCACAATTTTAATTTTTATTCAAGCAATATGTATACATGGCTTAAAAAGTTAAATAATATGACAATATTTACAATGGAAACAGCAGTGCCCGGTCCCCTGCCTCTCAGAGGGCTTATACTGCAATTTCCCGGATTTTAAAATTATAGTCATTATTTACTGACTTCCTACGGTTAAAGATTAAGACTTAAATCTCTTGTACTCCTCCATATTCCCCCTATCCATTCCCTCATTAGCCAATTTGGGAAATAATGTCATGGTTTAGATTGTCATTAGTATACACCATGCTCCTAATAACATTTACTGCTGAGCCACAGAGTGTGTTTTGGTGGCATTTCCTTTCTTTCCTTCAACAAGTTTTTTCCCCTGAGGTTAATAATTTCCTTTTATCTTTTAAAACTTGGTTTGTTTAGTTTTCTTGTACCTATTGCTAATTCATTCCCAATCTTTATGTGAAATGCCTCTCAGAATGGTAGAGCATATTTGATCATCTTTCAGTTCTATTTTTTTTCCCCCTGGGGGACATCTGACATCTGTCTTGGTGCCCTCTGTCCTTCTACCCCAATCTAAGTTGCTTGTTCTCCATGCCTGGGGCAGCAACTGGCACCTTGGGTCTTCTTTCCAGAGAAAGGATTTGTCGATCTCTGATGTTGAATTCTGTGTATCTAGTATCTCACGCTTTCCTTTTTTCTTGGCTTATACATTTGTTTTGCTGGAGTGCATTCTTCAGATGTCTCACGAGAATGGGTGTATCTCTGGAACAAATTATTGAAGCTGTGAATTTCTGAACTCACTTTTATTCTACTCTCACATTTGCTTGATAGTTTTGTTGGGTATATACTTATAGGTTGGAAATAATATTTTTTTGTCAGAATTCTGAAGACATATCTCCATTATTGTTTTGAGAATTAAAATGTCATTCTGATTCTTTATTACGTGGATGTGACCTGCTTTTTTATGTTTCCTTTTTCCTGTCTCACGTGGTTTCTTTTGAAGATTCTTTCTTTACCCTTGGTGTTCTAAGATTTAATAATAAGATAGCTTGTTGTGCATCAGTTTATTCTTATTGGATTGGGAACTTGAGCTCTTTCAATCTGAAAACATGTGTACTTCAATTCTGAGAACAGTTCTGGTATTATTTTATTAATAATTTCCTTTGTTTGAATTTCTTAGTTCTTTCATTCTGGAATTCCCATTATACATGTTGTATTTTTTGAAATGATTCTCTTATTAAAAATTTTTTCTTCTAATATTTTCCTTGTCTTTATGACTTTCACTTGTATTTTTCTTTTTTTGTTTTACTTTACAAGTAATTTATTCAACTTTATCTCCCAAACTAGATAAATTGTGTTATCATATTTTTGATTTTTAGGGCTCTTTATTGTTCTCTGAATGCTACCCCACTTTTTTAAAAGTAATGTTCTGTGCTTGTCTTATGAATACCACATCTCTTATCTGTCTGTAGTTTCCAGAAATTTTCTTCTGTTCCCTAATATGGTCTTTGTTTTCTCTTATTTTCTTACTTCTTTGTTTTGGTCTGGTCTTGAAGGTTAGATTCTTTCTACTTATGTTTCATGATCTTTGGCCATCCATTCATACTGAAAAGTGAGACACTAAAAGATAAATTGGAATTTTTGTGTGTACTGGTGGACTTTGGCAACTGGTGGGACTCACTATGAGCAGCTAGGCACAGTAAATCATTTTTCGGCAACCCCAACTGTCAGTATTGATAGGTAATTTCTCAAGAGCTTGTGAGAGTCTTCAGAGAGGGGTCTTCTGATCTCCTGCCTTGGGACAGGGGGAGGAGTGTATAAGCAAGGCAACAAGTGATCTGGAGCTGAAGGAAAAGAGCTGAACATCTTCCACAGAGCATACAAGACTTCATTTACTCCCTTCATTACTCCTGTTGTCTCCAGTGGAGCCTCCCGTGTTCAAGATCTCCAGAGCTGGGGCTAAATAGTCTTCATTCAGACTTTTAATCAATTCAGTTGTCTTTGGCATCACCTTACATGCCTGATGTCAGAGAGAGCTGGTGCTTCTTCCAGAATTTTTGTGGAATTCTGAAGCACTGATGAGTTTATCTCGTAATGACCTCCTCCCACTGCCCCGAGCAAACACCTCTCCTCCCTACCCAGGCCCTCAGCAGAGGGAAAGGTCAAAACTTAAGCCAGTTACCAGTCAACCATCTACTTTCCATTTTTCTCAGTTTTGTTGACTTGTACTATCTGTTATATCTGTTTTCTCCTATTCTCTTTGTCTTTGTGAGTTTGTGCATTTTTACTGTCATTTTAAAGGCCTTTCAGGAGGAAGCAGAGCTATACTGTCGTGTTGAATCTGTCAAGACTAACTGGAAGTTTATAATTATTGAATTCTGTCTTCCTTGATCCATATCTTTCTGGTTGATTATTGGATATCTAGGAATAGAGCAATGACTAGTACACACAAGGGGCTCAATAAATTTTTGTTAAATAAATTAAGGAATGCAAATTTATTTTGGTGTCTGTACAGACGCAATGTAACCAAAACTCTCCTCAAATTATAAACTATTTGGCAGTGCCAGGAAGAAAATTTCTAGAAGTTAAGGTTGAGCTATCAGAGAACAGTAGAACTCTAGGGGTAGGATGGGGTGATTAGTTAAGACTACCTCTGCGATGATCAATTCTAAAATGAATAATGAACTTGGATTATACTGCAGTGGAACAAAGATTTCATCTCTTTTCTTCAACTTTTACAGAGGCACTTCGAAGAGAATTCACAGATGTTACTAATGCCTTGGTAGATGATTAGGCAGTTATTTGAACTGCATATGATATACTCAGGAAAATTATTGATTAAAGAAAGAAAGCATTATATCTGGGAGTTTTATTTTTATAGTGGCATTTCTCTTCAGTTTTATCAATTTTTGGCAGTGTTACATTTGATTCTATTTTCATAGTTAGAAGATTACAATTGTAATATTTTTCTTCAGTAATTAGCAATTAAAAAACTGCACAAGAAAATCTGAATATGGTCATGCATGTTAAATGGAAAATGACATTTTAAAAGATGTAAGTTGTACTACTTTTTTGTACAATATGTACAGTCTATTTTTAGGGGGATGCATTTTGAAGTGACATATATAGATAATCCATCAGGGTGAAAATTCAGTTACTTGATAGTTTTCATATGTGTGTATGTCTTCAAAAATCTAAAATTACATTGCTACCACATGCCATACTATGCCGTGCAACATATGGCCTGGAATATAGCAATAATCACCAAAATTTGTCTCAGTGCCTTTAGAAAAAGTGGGAAATTGTGCCTGGAGTGGAGCAGTGTTAGTAAATAAAAGTGAAGTCTTAACTTTTGCTTACATTTAAGTCCATTACTTAAGGTTTAAAATATGACCTGAATAAGCTGTTTGGCTTATACATATAGGTCTAAATCTTTAAGGATATTTCCACTATATACAACTAAAATGATTATTAAGTAGCTTTGTTTTGACAATTGATTTTGATAAGTTAACCTCACCTTAATAATTCTTTTGTGCAGATACAGTTAAACTTTTCTCTCTTTGTTACTTTGGAACATTAATTTGTTTTATTACTGGACTTTGAATAAATTATATTTATTTATTCTTAAGAGAGTCAATAAAAAATGGTATTATTTTTGTTTGTTTGTGTGTTTTTAATTACTTTGACTGTTATATAAACCTTATATGTTTTGAACATTGAAATAAAGCCTAGTGCAAATGATCATATTTTATATGTTGAAAATCAAATAGGTTGCTGCACAGTTGATTTTGTTATGTTCGTGATTATTTACATTTAATGTATATTCATTTGGTGCAATAATGACATTTTAGCAACATAAAATTCTTTTTCTGTGATTAGTTTTTTCCTGTGAAATGGTATGAGAGCCAGGTATTGTAGAAAATTAGTTATTACCCAAAGTTCCCAAGTCACTATTGACAGTGCTGGAAGGGCTCCAGCATTAGAACCTAACCTGCAACACTGCCCTGAGTGTTGGAAAGAGAAGGAAACACATCCAAACCTTGGCCTTGAGTATCGATGACTTCTTCCTCAGATGAAAAGTTGTTACCTCCTTTGGCAGGTGTTTCTCAGGGGCATCTCATCATTGTATAGGCTACTTTACATTGTCTCTAAATAGATTTTGCTTAGCTCTTCCCATTGTACCCCGAGTTTTAGATTAGCTATGTCTGTTAAAAGAGATTTCCACATACTCTGCCTCAGAAGGTTCATTCAGCCAAAGACGTTTATTTGGCACGTGCTGGTTATTGGATACTGTTTTAGGTACTGGAAACACAGCGACAAACAAAACAGACAAAAATCCATGCCCTTGGATTCTTGTTACAGTCTAGTTTACAGACTGGTGGGGAAAGAATATATTAACCAGGATAAATAAGAAACATGCTTAGTATGTTAACTCAAAGTCAAAACTAAAGAGGAAAAGAGTGAGGAAAGAAGATAAATGGCTTAGTGGTGGGAGTGGCTGTTGAATTTTAGATGGACTGACCAGGAAAGGAATAGCTCTGGAGAGAGACATATGGGACTATTTGGAGAAAGAGCATTTTAGATAGAGAGACAAGAAGTGAAAAAGTCCCCAGGCAGGAAAGTTCTGGGATGTTCAAGACAGGACAGCCCAGTGTGGCTGGAGCAGAGTGGACACCCTGAGCAGTAGCTGGAGGCGAGGTTCAAGAGATAAAGAATGTGTATGTGGGGGAGCAGATCATGTGGGTTAATCCAAGGAAGGCTATGCGGTGAATGAAACAGATCCATTGCAAGGTTTCCTGTGGGGGAGGGATGTGTTCTGGTAGGTTTTAACAGGATTGCATTGGCTGCTAGAACGGCAGTACTAAAAGGAGCAGGAGCAGAAGCAGAGGAGGCGAATCCAATAACCCAGAGGGAAATCAGTGACTTGAACCTGGGTGGTGTCAGTAGAGATTGTGAGCAGAGGTTAAATTTGAGGGTAAAGCTTAGAGGATTTGCTAATAAATGAGATGTTGAGTGTGACAGAAATGGAGAAGCGAAGACTGATTCTTAGTTTTGGCTTGAGCAACTGGAAGCACTGGAGAGTTTCCATTAACTCGAACAGGAAAACCCTTGGTGGAGCAGACTTAGTGACGTTATGAGAGAGATTGATATCAAGAGGTTAGTTTTTAGGGGCTGGCCGAGTGGCGTAGTGGTTAAGCTCACACGCTTCACTTTGGTGACCCAGGATTTGCAGATTTGGATTCCCGGTACCAACCTACACACCATTCATTAAGCCGTGCTGTGGAGATGTCCCACATACAAAATGGCGGAAGATTGGCACAAATATTAGCTCAGTGACAATATTCTTCAAGCAAAAAGAGGAAGATTGGCAAAAGATGCCAGCTCAGGACCAATCTTCTTCACCAAAAAAAAAAAAAAAAAAAAAGAGTTTAGATGCCCATTAAACTTTCAAATTGAAAGGCTGAGTGGGCGGTTCGATATACAAGTCTGGAATTCAGAAGAGAGACATGAGCATGTAATTTGGGAGTTATCAGTATGTAGATGGTATTTAAAGCCATAAGACTAATGATCCATTTCATGCAAATTGTGACAGTTTTCTGCCATTACTAGGAAGGTTTATCATTTTAGATTTTAAGAGTAATGCTATTTTTAAGGTAACGTTATTTTAGGGTAATGCTCAAATCTTCTTGCTTTAGAGGACTCAGTAAATTTCTGCAGGCTTAGAAGAGCTGCAGGTCAAAATGTTTGCTACGTAAAATACAGAATAATGCTTATGTTAAATGCTAAATAAAAAAGGTGTATGCAAAATTATATGTATTATCTAATCAGAATAATGTAAAATATGCTTAGTCAAAGAAGTGAAGGAAATGTGAAATTTTTAATATTGATTGGTTTTTTATTTTTAATATTGATCTTGAGTATTGGGAGTATGGATGAAGTTTTCCAACTTTTCAAACTTATATTTATTCTCCAAATTTTCCATAAGTATGAATTATTTTTCAAACGTAAAAAAGATAAAGTTTCTCTTCCAAGGCTATGCAAATAAAAATTTCTTCCTGTGTGCTGGTTAGTTAATGCTTGGATATGTAACAGAACCCAGTGATAAACTGCACTGACTTTTACCATTTATGATTGTATGTGATATGATATAAAGACATAGAAACTGAAGATGAAAGGCTTTCACCAATCTCATCTGGATATCATATAAAAAATATGATTTATTGGTAATTTATCAATCCCCAGGTCTAGGTTTTCTAGAGAAATCAAGAAGAAAACAGGTCCCATAACCAGCCTAGTCCATGAATCTCGCTATGTTCAGGCTGCCCATTATTTCCAAACCAAATTGACGCAATTTCCAGCTCCTGTTTTGGTCTCTGATCTTCTTCTCCAGCACACAGACTCCTTTTGGGATTTCTTTTTTAACACAAACTTTCACCATGGGGTTTTTTTCACCTTGTTCTTCCAGACACACTGAAGGGTTTTGATTCTTCAAGGTTTATTTCAAAGTACTTCAAAGAGGGACCTCCTGAAGTGGGGTAAAATAGATTTAACAATACCAACCTACCTCATAAGGCTGCTGTGAGGAATAATAATATAAAGGACTACAAAGCACTTTGTAAATATAAAGTTCTACACAAATGCTTAATAATAATTACTGGCTGGGTGCAGCACAATGCAGTCTTTTGTGCATTTATAGAAGTGCTGATGAGCAGGATAAGTTTCCCTCCTCCAGCCATTTTTTGATTTTTATAATAAAAGCGTTTCATTTAAACTCAGGTACAGAACATCCTTGTGCTCCAGGCCTTGGATGTGTTCCCAAGTAAAAACTGAAACAATGTCAGGCTGTGGGAAAAGAAGCGGGGTGTCCTGGGTTCTGCTCTCTCCATATTTGAAGATGCTTTGGCACAGCAGGGAAACCAGAGATGTATAACCCCATGCTATTTTTTTTCTCTGAATGGATATATATATATACATGTCCTGTCCATTGACAGGGCAATACTCTCTGTGTTCGGATCAATGTGAAGATTTGCTTAAATTGTGCAATCTCACCTCTATTTCTGATGATGCAAAGAAATCAACCTTACGCTTTTAACTTCTATCAATTGGCACTGGCATTAAACAGCTTCAAATTTCTTGTGTTCTTACAAATTTCTTTTACCAACCCCTTTAATTCACTAGACATTTACAGCTTTGGTCTACTGCTCTGGTTTCTCATTAGCCAGCAAAGCTTCCAAGTATATGATTCCTTCAGTGTCTGAAGAGTATCCAGGGCCACTTTGGAGACCATTTACTTTTGGGTATTAGAGTCTTTGTGAAATATTATTTTGTGATCAAAATAGCTTTATTTAGAAATCTTATAACTTTTTTTTCTAGGATGAAATCTGACCTAAATTCTCTCATAGTAGTCCCCCATTGTAGTAATTATAAGGATAAACTTGATTTGTTGTTCAAAGCACAAGACTGCATCGCTGAAACATCAAGATCCCTGGAAACTGACAGAGGATACGGGTCCCACTGGAGGGAAGCTCTGTCTAATCTCTGGTCCAGAAAAAGGAGCATCTTTAGTGTATGGAGTGGGTTCAATTTAGAGTGGGAAACCTGTGCTTTTCCTATATCTAAAGACAAGAGCTTTATATATGATCAAACATTTACTCTTCAGAAAATATGTAATGAGTTGCTACTGAGTTTCATGCACAGTGCGTGGTGCTGGGAAAAAGTTAATGGTAAATAATGCACAGTACCTGGCCTTAAACCGATTGAAATGTGATAGTTAAGTCAGAAATTTTAACATGCAATCTGAATAAGATGAAATAAGCGTTAGAATGGGGATATTGCCAAAGTGAGGTAGCAACTGAGAGGAAGGAAATACTCTTCTTGGGTGAGTCAGAACATTTCCACAAAGGAAGGGACATGGCTCTTGATAGATGATTAAGTGTTTTCCAAGCATTTGAGGAGTTTTGGGACTAGTAAGTGATTTATGAGTGAATGTGACATAATTGGCACGTGGTGAGGAATTCAGAGTGACTAGAGAATTGATTGTGGAAGGGTGAGGTGGGAGAGGAAACTGGAAAGACTGGTGAGGACTATAGTGTGAGGAGCCATGCGTCCTACGTCAGAGAGTTTGGGAGTCTCCTGTATGCAGCGGGGGACTTTTTAACTAAAAGTTAGCATGATCATATTTATGTTTTAGAGAGAAACTCTGACGCTGTACGGATAATAGTCTAGTTTAGGAATACACCGAAATGATGAACAGGAGCTGAACAAGCACAGTGTTGTCTATCTAAAACGAACCTGCAAGCCATTCTGGGTAAACAACCCAGACACTCACATGTAGATGTAGAAGTTTCTTCCAAAGTCAACCTCTCGGAAGAGCCTGCTAATACCTGAGAGGCTGATGGCTTCTGTTTAAGAAATCTTTAGTTTTGGTAAGACACAGTATCCCTGGATGAGTAGTAGATGAAACCTCTAGTAACTTAGCAACTTGGTGATAGTCAGGAATCTCCAGGGTAGATAGGATGCTTTCTGTTGTTGTCTCAGTTTAGTTTTGCTAATATCTTTCTTCCACACGGGGAGTAATCCTTAAACAAAGTTACACAACGGATTTTTTTTACACTTTTCAATTAGTCTAATCATACTACAGTTTCACTTGACTACAAATACAGCAACAGCAATTATACTTATTCCTAATTCCTAATTGCCTATAGACTAAGTTTTACCTACTTTTGCAAACTGCTAGCTTGGGTTTACAAAGCATCATGTGTTCAGTTTATAACAGCAACGCGACATCTCAACCTGTACGCTCCACATATTAGATGAATTGGCGGCATCCAGCAGGTGTCCCTTTCCCACTTACATTCCTGCTCTTGTGATACATGAATTTGCACCAGTCACTTTTCTCATTCAAAACTTTCATTTTTTTATTGAAATCAAGTTTATTGAAAAAAACTTCTGTAAAGTAAAATGCGCACATTTTAAGTGTATAGTTCAAAGAATTTTTGCAAAGTATATGTAATTTCAAGTGGGTACCACCAACCCATTCAAGACGTAGAACATTTTCATCACTCTAGAAAGTTCCTTTGTGCCGTTAAACTCTTCTCTTCTCCCTCCCAGGCAACCAATGATCTGATTTCTATCTTTGTAGATTAGTTTTACCTGTTCTTGGACTTTGTATGAATGAACTCCTACAGCATGTACTCTTTTGTGTTAGACCCATTTTTGAGATCCATCCATGTTGTGGCATATACCAGTAATTTGAGCCTTTTCTTTGGTGAGTACTATTCTATTGTATGAATATGCCACAATTTTTTTATTTATCCACCTGTTGACAGACATTTGGATTGTTTCTAGCTTTTCCTATTATGAATAAAATTGCTTTAAATGTAGCATATAATTATGTTTTGAGGACGTATGTTTCTGCTTCTCTTAGAAAAATATCTTGGAGTGAAATTGATGGTTTTGTGGTAAGTATATGTTTAACGTTATATGAAACTTCTGAACCATTTTCCAAAGTACTTTACACTCTCATCAACAATGTGTGAGAACGATGTGTGTTCAAACTTTTAGTCCATTTTATAATTGAATTATCTTATTATTTAAAAAGTTCTTTATGTATCCTGGCTACAAGTCTTTCATCAAATATGCATATTGTGAATATTTTCTCCCAGTTTGTGCCTTGCCTTTTCATTGCCTTAATGGTGTCTTTCAAAGAGCAGAAGATTTAAATTTGATAAAGTCCAATCTATTAATTTTCATTTTATGGTTTGTGTTTTTTGTGTCTGGGCTAAGAAATAATTGCCTATCCCAGTTTGTGAAAATTTTTTCTTTCTTTTTTTTTTTTTTTGATTTTATTGTTTTCCTTTTTCTCCCCAAAGCCCCCCGGTACATAGTTGTATATTCTTCGTTGTGGGTCCTTCTAGTTGTGGCATGTGGGACGCTGCCTCAGCGTGGTTTGATGAGCAGCGCCATGTCCGCGCCCAGGATTTGAACCAATGAAACACTGGGCCGCCTGCAGTGGAGCACGAGAACTTAACCACTCGGCCACGGGGCCAGCCCCTGAAAATTTTTTGAATGTTTTGTTCTAAAAACTTTATAGTTTTCTTTATATGTTTAGGTTTACAACTGACCATCATATTTGAAGTGTGGGTTACCTTGATTTTTATTCAGCTTGCAGTTGACTTAGCTTCTTTGACCTATAAGTGGATGTTTGTTTCAGAAAGTTTGGGAAAATTTCTTATTTCTTCAAATATTTTTGTGCCTCAGTCTCACTCTTATCTGTTTATCAATTTTATATTGTCCCACGAGTTTTCAGTGCTGTGTTTCATTTTTCTTTTTTTTGACATCTACAATCAGATATCTTTCTTTTAACATTTACAGCCTGCAGGTAACTCATTCGATGAAGTTTCCATTACATTTAATATAATTGTTCATTTTATAATTCTATTTACTTCCTTTTTAAAATAGTTTCCATTTCTCTGTTTATGTATCTGTTCATTTACCCAAACCTTCTTTTAGTTTTGAGCACATTTTCTTTTAATTCTTTGAGCATATTTATACTGCCTCCTAAATTTAAAATCTAGGCAATCTCAGCTTCTATTTATATTGATTACTTGTTTATTTATTTATTTATTTTTTGTGAGGAAGATTGTCGCTGAGGTAACATCTGTGCCCGTCTTCCTCTATTTTATGTGGGAAGCTGCCACAGTGTGGCTTGACGTGTGGTGCTAGGTGTGCACCTGGGATCCAAACCTGCGAACTCTGGGATGCTGGAGCGGAGTGTGCGAATTTAATCACTATGCCACTGGGCCAGCCCCTTGCTTTTTATTTTTTGACCATAGATTACATTTTCCCATTTCTTTGCACACCTTATAATTTTTGATTATCCACTGGACATCTTCAATGGTACTTGGTAGAGACTCTGGATTCTGTTACCTTATTCTGAGGAGTGTTGATTTTTGCTTCCATGGTTAGTTCTATTACTGGCTGATCAATTTGAACTTATGTAAGCTTGTTTTTCACTATGTTAGGACAAATCTTTGGAAATCCTAGGTAGTTCTCAAGCTCTTTAGCTTGGCAAGACTCAAAAATCTTTAAATATCGTTTCTCCTGGTGATTTTTTCAGGGCATAGTTTTCAGTTTTGTTAAGGCAGGTCTAAAGCAAACCTTATTCTAAGGCATGGCTCTTCCTTCTTTCTGTTGTCTCAGCTGGATATCTAGGGGAGTCGTAAGGTATTAAAGAAATTTCTCCATTCTGGCTGGATTCGATCTCCAACATCTCCAATCTCTGTTTGACCTCTGGTGTGTCTTATCTGTTCTAAATTCCATAGCAACCACTCTCTTGTAAGCCCTGGATAGCCTTGCACCGTCAATATGCAATCCAGCCTTCAGAAAAGACTCTTAGGGCACTCCTGTGCAACTTCACTCCTCTATACATTACCTCCTCCTCTTCTGTAGCTTGCTGCACAGATTCCAGTCATTTTAGCTAGCCCATACTCTAATCTCTTCCACCTTAGCTCAGTAGGAATTCCATGCTCTTTTGGGACTCTAGCTTTCTCCCCTATGGTCAGGAAACCATCCCCAGGCAGAGTCAGGGCAATTGTGAGCCTCACCTCATGTGTTTCTCTTTTCTCAGGGATCATAGAAATCAGCACATCCATTAGAGCAGAATGTATCATGTGAGCTCATATTTGTGCTCCTCACATTGGAGAGATGATTCAAAATTAGTCCCAGGACAGTCCTAAGAAAAAGATTTCCAACTGGTGATCATTAACATAAATTTTCCTTTCTTTCTGATCCTATAACTGCACATTGTTTTTCATGTTTAAAATCTGCTTTCTCTTTTCAAATTTCTCCGTACTCTGTTTTCATTGTAAGCATGATTTATTCCCACTTATCAAGACACAGATATTGCTTCTGTAAGTTTGAATATGATTTAAAGCTTGATGTGAAAACGATTGAGAGAAATACAGGATCTTTAACAATTTTTAAAAAAAAATTGGCTTCATTAATACAACAGTTTTGCTTTTATCACAATAATTTCCAAAGTCATGGCATCACATAACTACTCTATGTATTTAATTATTAAAGAATATAGATTTTTTGTTTTTACCAATGCTGGGGTTTGTAAGTATTTGTGACATTTTCTCAAAACCACTTCTCATCACTCAATCTGGACTCTCATTGCTCACCAACATTTAAATATCAATCCTGATAAATGGAGCTGGGAATTGAATTGCGATGACTTAAACCCATACACTTCGATGCAGCTCGTCTGTTTAGCCAGTGTGAGAATTCTATCGTTTTATAATTCCGATCATGAATAAGTGAAGGCATTTTTATGTAAAGACATGGAATCTTTACCTTGAGTGTGAATTAAATAGCCTGTGATTTTCTGCTACTTGTGAGAAGACAAATAATGCCACTAACGTACATTTTTGGAAGGTCTTTAAACATGAGAAGACTACATTAAATATTTTAAAAATTGATTACCTAGTGAAAAAAATTATCTGATTTCCAACAGTTATTAACAGAATTGTATTGTTAGACAATGTGTCTCTTAATTTATTTGCAAAGACAAAATCCTTTTAATCTCCCTTTAAGAACATATTCAATACGGTTGTTGCATTCACTTGTATAATCCTTAAATTTTAGTTAAAAACACGTATCTCCTGAATATAACATGTCTGACTCTATTTTTGGGCAGAGTAGATGGTCATCACTAGGGAATGATTTTGAAGCAGTACAAAGCCTGCCCATCTCAAAATATTTTCTCTGGAAATCTAGTACAATTCCTTGAATTAGGCATTGCTTCCAAAAAGATCTGTCAACCTGAAAACATGCTAACCAACCATCATGTTACAGTTCAGAAACTTTTTTTTTAATTAAGATTATGATAGATTACAACCTTGTGAGATTTCAGGTGTACATTATTGTTAGTCATGTTGTGGGTACACCACTTCACCCTTTGTGCCCTCCCCCCACCCCTCCTTTTCCCTGGTAACCACCGATCAGTTCTCCCTGTCTATATGTTAACTTCCACCTATGAGTGAAGTCATATAGAGTTCGTCTTTCTCTGTCTGGCTTATTTCACTTAAAATAATACCCTCGAGGCCCATCCATGTTGATGTGAATGGAACAATTTTGTCCTTTTTATGGCTGAGTAGTATTCCATTGTGTATATATACCATATCTTCTTTATCCAGTCATCAGTTTCTGGGCATTTAGGTTGGTTCCACATCTTGGCTATTGTGAATAATGCTGCTGTGAACATAGGGGTGCATGGGACTCTTGGGATTGCTGATTTCAGGTTCTTAGGATAGATACCCAGTAGTGGGATGGCTGGGTCATAAGGTATTTCTATTTTTAACTTTTTGAGAAATCTCCATACTGTTTTCCATAGTGGCTGCACTAGTTTGCATTCCCACCAACAGTGTATGAGGGTTCCTTTTTCTCCACAACCTCTCCAACATTTGTCACTCTTGGTTTTGGATATTTTTGCCAATCTAATGAGTGTAAGGTGATATCTTAGTGTAGTTTTGATTCGCATTTCCCTGATGATTAGCGATGATGAACATCTTTTCATGTGTCTATTGGCCATACTTATATCTTCTTTGGAGAAATGTCTGTTCATGTCCTCTGCCCATTTTTTGATCGGGTTGTTTGTTTTTTTGTTGTTAAGCTGTGTGAGTTCTTTGTATATTATAGAGATTAACCCTTTGTCAGATAAGTGGCTTGTAAATATTTTTTCCCAATTAGTGGGCTGTTTTTTTGTTTCAATCCTGTTTTCCCTTGCCTTGAAGAAGCTCTTTAGTCTGATGAAGTCCCATTTGTTTATTCTGTCCATTGTTTCCCTCAACTGAGGAGTTATAGTGTCCGAAAAGATTCTTTTGAAACTGATGTCAAAGAGTGTACTGCCTATATTCTCTTCCAAAAGACTTATTGTCTCAGGCCTAATCTTTAGGTCTTTGATCCGTTTTGAGTTTATTTTGGTGTGTGGTTACAGTTCAGAAACTTTTACCTGTAAGTAGGTGCCTACGGAAGTGGAACTAAGATGGGTAAATGTTGATGTTGGGGGAACAGAAGACAAACTCTTAGATGTGAAGTACTATTGGATGGTTGATTGAGTAAAGGATGACGGGCAATAGAGGGACCCGGCATTGACCACCTTGGGAGAACTCAGGGGAAGAAGGTGGCAACACGAACTATTAAGAGGCACTAAAAATGAACAAAACCCAAATATTCTGTTTAGTGTAAGCTGTTTTCTAGAATAAAATAAAGCACACATTTTGGGTCATCTTAAGATTTTTAGGTGCAGGTATCAGTCATGGTCCTGGCAGGAAACTTTAGCTGAGTGTCTTGAGTGCGATGAAATGGCATTTTCATATTATAACTTGACAATAGTTTAATAAAGGAGGTATTTATTGTGGGCCGGGTGTGGGGAAACTACAAGGGATACTGCAGTAACCAGGGCTAGTAACAGCTGTTACCACCCCAGGCAAGAAGGGACAATTCGGGGGAACAGTATCCAGAGCCCAGATTATCACCCAGTTAAGAAAGGACATTGGGAAGAGAACGGTACCTGAAAACTGGAGACATGGAGGGCTGGTGGAGAGGTCTGCCTGACAAGAGCTGTGACTTTTGGGCGAAGGATCAGTCAGTCTGTGGCAGGAATACCATGACTTCACACTCTTCCTTCTTTTGATCTCACACCAGTGTTCTTCACTAATCAAAGCCAACAGGAGGCCAGTGGGCAAAGGATCCCTTTATAGTCCACAAATATTGTTCTCCTAGAGCAGAGAGCAGGCTAGAGAAAACTGGAAAAGGTATCTAGACGAGCAAATGAAAAATATCTCACACTAAAAAGGGGGAAAATATCTTTTCTAAATACGTAAGAAAAAATATTTTCTTTCAGACTTTGGATTTAATAAACATATTTTCATATAGATAAAATTTTTCAATGATATAAAACAAGTTCCAGAAAATCTATTTTGAGGATTTATATAGAAGTTGGACTACTTTTCAATTGAATCTATCCATAAGCTCTATGTAATATATAGCTTGGGAATAATATATACTCGATCTGAAGTAGCATAAGCTTAAATGGGCTAAGACTATATATCCTGACTGAATTTTATTTCTAAAACCGTATCAATCTCAAGTTAGAAAATTAATATTTTTATGTTGTCTAGAAAAAAGTAGAGATGTAATATTCAGCATATGTTGTGCTGGAGAATTTTTAAACTGTTTACACTACTTGGTATCCAAGAGTGGTATCTTTAAACTTCTGGGCACTGAACTAAGTCATTTCACTACTAGCGAAATGTGTCATGAGTTCTACGCTAGTAAAAAAACCTTGTCTTCTCAACTGTTGCTAGTATTTAATGCTATTAATTCCACTTAATAGAAATAATACCATTTACAGTTTTTACAATTGTAGATGCCATACTGTGTGTTTAGAGGGAGAGGAAAGAGCAGTTGAGAATGGAACTTTGAAAATAAATAGGAAATTTTTCTGTTACAATTTATTATTTTTTCCCTATTTTTTCAAGATTTTTTTGGCTTTATTGATCTTTTTGAGAGGGGTGGTTGGAGGATAACTGGAATATATGATTTCTGAATACATCTATCAATCTGCTGCTTACCTCCTTAAGAATAAAAGGTACTCAAATTTGTAACTACTGTAAGGATTGGATTATTGATACATTAGTCTAGAAAGAGCGATACTGGACAAGCATGGGTCCAATCTGGTCTTTTATCAGATTAATATAATTTCATTCTAAACACATCCCTTACTAAGGGACTGTAAGTAAAGATAAAATAAATGTGTTCTCGTTGCCTTTTTTATGTATGTATGTATGTATCACTGTTGTGGGAAACATAAATTTTATAACTATAATGTATGGATAAGAGAGAAAGAGCAAGTGAGTTCACAGTTATAATGTACTTGTATATCCCAAGGCCTATTTTAAGCATTTTAGATACAACTATAATTATTTCATCCTATAACAACCTTATACAATTATAATAAAAAGGAAACTTCACAGATGAAGTAACTTTCTCAAGGTCACCGACAGCCTGGCTTTGGAGTTTGGGCTCTGAACTAGTGCTTGATTCCATCTTATTAAACTTGCACAGAGAACGCCCAAATGCATTCTTTTTGCTCTGAATTGCTCTTACGTATTATGAAGGAATGATAAGTACATCAGTCATGATTCTATTTCTGAAACTGAGGGAATACTCTAAAGTGGCTTTCAAATGGATGGCAAAGATAATGTAGACAGTCTTCAGTTCTTCCATAAACTGAGTGATTTGGTCAGTTCTCTTGGCTACATTGGATGGTGAAGATAATTGCAACTCATTTATTTATTAACACGGCTCAGTTTTGGGGAAGAGTGTGTATAGTTAACCCATTACTTTGGCATTGTGTAGACATAAGCCATTTGAGTGATTGTTAAATCTAAACGTGCTAGTTTTAGCATTGTCTCCAAAGTAATTTGTGTGCTGTTTGGAAAAAAAAGCATGGCCATTTTCCCCTCATAATTGGTATTTTTGGTATAAAGTCATTTAAAAAATCTCCTAGAACTAAGAAAAAGAAAAGAAAAAGAAGAAAAAAAAAACTCTGGGAGGGCATTCCCTTTCAAAGAAAGATGGCTACACTAGTCTAATAAATGTTGAAATCATTCAGCCAACTCTTTAATGAAATGGGGAGATCTGGGCTCTTCAGGAAAGGAAGTCTCACAGCGACACTGCAGGACTGGCATGGCAAAGGCGGGAAGACAGTCCCTCTATGCAATTTCTATTGAGTTTTGTAAAAATCATTCAATTATAAATGCATTCTTTCTCTGGGGCTCTTGATCTGGGGCTCTCTTGTGCATTTTAACCTTCTCTGAGAATTGTGATTTTTGCTCATATTAAGAAATTCCATACTAAGGTATCTTTAGTGAGAGCTTTTTCAAGCATATTTTGTTGACACCCTGAGATGCAGCAAAATAACCCAGGCCGAAGACTCTGGTGTGGTACACTGAATATAACATAGGATCTTTGGAATGACGATTTACACTCATAGGGCTATGAAATACCAATGATTCACAAAGAGTCATGAAATAGTCATGGAAGATAAAAAATGGGACATTTAAAGGCATATTTTTAAGGACAGTGAGGTGAAAAATCAATATAGAAAGAAGAAGGATTTTTATTTTTCACCAGAGCACTCATGGTACATTGCTACAGAAATGAATCCAAAGCATAATTCACCACTCGTAATATCCAGAAGCATAAGCACAGTTTCTCAGACGTTTAAGAAAATTTCAGTTCCCACGACAAAATTTTGGCCAGTGCAAAAGGCTTTGTCTCCTGTCACCAATACATGGACATGCTGGCTTAAAGCTAACATATGTTTTGAATAAATAACCAATTATTAATCCAAGAGAGAAATGCTCATGTGCCAGAAACAAAGAAGAAACTCAAAGTCAGAGTGAGCAGGAGCTGAAGTGAAATGCTAGGTGATAGAAAAACAAAGAAAACACAGGCTAGGGTGGCAGGCTTGGGCAAGAGGCAGGGGTGAAGGGAGCATTTTTGGTCTCATGTCTGAGGGAAAAAGGACTCCCTTTTGAAGGCCCCTTGTAGTCAGAGAGCTAGAGTTGAAATACTAGCGCAAAGCCAGGATTTAGGACGGCTCTTACTGAAAATGGTCCTCGGAAGCACTTTATGCCTTGACACGGCAAGTGACTAAGCAGCTGGCCTTTTGCCTGTGAGAGTCAACCCAAAGTCACTCTCAGAAACCAGAACCCTGGGTGTGGACTGTACAATGTCTGGCACAGGTCCAGGCACATTGTAGGTGGGTAATATTTACTGAATGAGTGAATGAGCACTGTCTCTTCATACAGGTACTACAGGCAGGAACTCAACATAACACTATCTCCAATTTTCTTGAGCACCTACCATGGTCCAGAGATGTTCACTGATAGGGGTACAAACAATCAAAAGAAAAACAGATAAAATCTTTGCCCTCACGGAAGTCACATTTTAGTTATCTGAGGATGAACCACAAATAAATACACAAATATAAATATAAAAGGTGCCATGTGATGACAAGAGCTAGGAAGAAAAATAAAGTAAGTTGAGCAGGACAGGAATAGAGGAGGGGGTGCTATTTTATGCAGCCATTAGGGAAAGCTTCACTTATGAGGTGACATTTGAGCAGCCCTAAAAATATTAGAGAGTGACCATGCAGATGTCTGGGGGAAGGCACTCCAGGCAGAGGGAACAGTGAGGGCAAACACTCTGTTGCAGGGTGTACGTGGTTGGTTCAAGAGATAGCAAGGAGACGGGTGAGCAAGGAAAATGGGAGAGGAGATGCATTCCTGTGGTTGTGGGAACAGCTTACAGAGGGTTTTGTGAGCTCTGTTAAGGACTTTGGCTTTTAGTTTCAGTAACATGATCTTATTTAGAAGGACCCATGCAGGTGTGTGGCAAATATGCTATGGGGAAGACACAGAAGAGGAGGAAGCCCAGTAAGAAGGCTATGCAATATGGACATTGGTGTGAAAATTTTAAGTAAATTATTACCATAGCAAGTCTACCAGTATTAAAAAATAATGCATGAGACCAAGAGGGTTTCTATTAGGAGTATAAAGACAGATTAACATGAGAAAAACCATCAGAGCAGTAAAGGGTTAAAGAGAATATCTCAATAGTTTCCAAAGAAGAAATGGATAAAAATTTAAGTTATTACATATAAACTCTTTGCAAGCTAGGAATAGAAGAGAACTATCTTAACTTGGTCAAGGACAACTACCAATGGCCTCCACAAATATTTAGTGGTAAAATATTTCGAAGCATTTTGATTGACATTGGACAAGAATGCATGTTGTCAGCCTATTATTCAATATTTTACTGAAGAATCTGGCTGATGCATTTAAACCAGAAAATTAAAGAAAAACAGCATAGTGAGAGGGAAGGAGAAGGCAAAGTGGTTTTCATTTGTATGTCATAGAGTCTACCTCAAGTCTAAGAAAACACGCAGACAAACGTTAGAACTAAAAAGAGAATAAAAGGATTCCTGAGTACAAAAAAATCAGCACACAGAAATAATTCTGTATATCAGCAATAACCAAATATAAAATCTTACAGAAAACAGATACTACTCAAAAAATACAAACACACAGGTACAAACTTCACAAAAGATGTATAAGAACCAAATGAAAGTAATTACAAAATGTTATTGAAGGATGTAATAAATGTGACAATTTGCCTTGGTTATGGATGAAAAGACTCAAAACTGGAAATATGTCAAGTTTCCCCTTTATGAGTCCATAAATGTAATGCAATTCAAATAAAATTCTTAATAGCATTTTACATGCAAACAGACAAACTGAATCTGAAATCTATATGAGGGGATCATGGTCCAGAACGATTCTGAAAAAGTAGAACAAGGAGTGGGGGTCTTGTCCCAGTGTATCTCATGACAATACAGAGCTCTAATAATTCAAACAAAATGGTGTAGACCTAATGCCAAGCTTCCATGAGAACTTAGAACATGAGAGAAGAATCATTAGACTTCAACTAATACTTCAAAAAGAAGTATTAGTAAATAAATGATATTAGGAAAATTGGCCTTTACATAGAAAAAAAGTATGAATTCATTTATCAGTTTTCATTTATATTTAGTAATTGTTCATAGATAGTTTCTAAAGTATTTTCCCTTTTTTAAATCATTGTCTCTTCTAAAGCAGAAATTTACCTAAACTCAAATTTCCAAACTTGTTTAACCAAAGCGCCTTTTGTCAGAATTAAGATCTAAATAGCACGGTTGTAACTGCCTGACTTAATGAGAGGGAGTCACTGAAGGGCTGGCAACATTAGATTAAACAAACGATATTCAAATTTTCCATATTTTTTATTACAAGATTCCAATTTCAATATTGACTTTTCTTTTGATGTTTTATATATTTTCCTCAGGCCATAACACATTTTAATCGTTGAAAACAGAAGGAAAATATTTAAAAACAACATGGTATTTATTTCAAAAGCCAAATCATAAGCTGATCCATTTCTGGTAAATTAACTATAGGAGATGGAAAAATGCAAAGAGTAATTTTCTGTGATTCATAATGACTTAAACACAGACCCACTCATTAGTGCTTTATAAACAAATTATGTGATATTGAAAATGCTGTTAATCAAATAACTTTAACACTAGGACTTTAACCTAATATGTCAGGCAGTCCTTGCTGGGAGTAGGCAGTGGTCCTTACACATGAAGCCACTTGAGAAGGCTGTTAAAAATGAAAATCCCCGCAGGCCGCCTGAGAGACCCCAGGCACAGGTTCCGGAGGCCAGCCTCGGGCTCTTCGCTGGCAACAAGCACCCACGTGACTCTTACGCCACGCCAGAACCCTTTGACCACATTTTGGGAAAGGTGGGGAAAGAGAACCATGGGGATCTCCTTTCTGGTTCCTCTTTTGACAAGTAGCATTGCCATTTTCTTTTTTCTCCTTTTCTGCTCCAAAAATTCAAAGAGGTAGGTAGTTGAAACGGACATTGGCCAGGGTGGGGGGCAGAGAAATATCTCTTGATACTCTTAATCCTAAGGTCTTTTAAGGTGTATTTGGCTGTTTATTTGAGGTTCTTTGTTATTTTATGCGTAGTGTCTTGGTACGAAAGACCTGGGTGCCCGGTCTAACTTTTGAAACATCATCTACCCTCTAAGTCTTGAATATCAACCTGTAATTTGGCCTAATTCACAGAGGTGCAGTGATGCTGAAATGATACAGCAAGTGATGTGTGATGCAAATACAAAATCATATCTTCATTACCAGATTTTATTTATTAAATATACTGAAAATATTTTAAGTGTCTACACTTTCTTGAATGGGGTAGTTTTAAAAGAATTGTTGAAAAAGGAAACCATATTACTACAAGCTCTAAATAAGAATTTGAATTCAAATCCTCCATTGAATAATGTATTTATAAATCTTTGATTTATTAATGAACTAGCTGTAACCAGAAAGACCCACTCTTCCAGCCAGAACTACAACTATGATGATATCTTTTCTATTTCTTCAGTTAATTACTTGATCCCTCCTCTGTCTCCATGAGTCATATATGGCAGATGTCCAGAATCTCACTCTAAGGACACCATTAAGCCAGTTGTCCAAGATTCCTGGGACTTAACTAAGGTCCAAAGTTGTTGGAGCTGCTTTGAAGCATGAGGTGGTGAGCAGTGGGACATTCTGATCAGCTCATGGTAGGTCCCCGATACAGGGTTGCCCTTGCTTCTGTTTCCAGCACTGAGTGTTGCTAATGCAATTTGTCCCTTTGCGTGCGGCAAGGACTATCGTTTTTCATTCAGCCGTGAATCTTTGTTACGCCACGTTCCTGTGCTTGGCCTCTAGGTTATAGCTTTTTAAAGTCACCTTCATGTGCAGAACACTTGTTTTGTGCCTAAGAGATGAGGGAAAGAGACCTGAACGGGCTTCTAGCCCCAGCCATATACTCATGAACTTCTGGGTCCTGATCTTAAGACTCTGCCTTATGCCACAGCAAGATCCTCTTTGCAGTCTTTGTTGTCCTTTTCTACCAATGACCCCCAGTCAGACCATCTCAAATCCTGAGCACAGGGAATAAGTTAGACTGAAATCTCTCTCTTTCTAGTAGCTCTCTCTGTTGATAGGAAAATTTTCTCCCTTCTTCTTGTGATGTCCTACATTTCAAGAGGGTTTTAGGAACAGCAGCCTTTATCAAACACAAAAATAGATGTTTTATGCTCTTCCCCAGGAGTAACTGGCACAAAACTGGCATTTGTAAAATAGGAAGGGTTGGTTTAATGACCCTTGACACAAAGAATAAATGCTCCCATGTGCCTCGTGGTTTCTGAATCCCATCTAAACAAGGGTTGCAAACTGGGGCTACCAGTTGGAGAGAGCAATTTTTTAGTTTGAGAAGACAACGACCAGCACAGGATTTTGAAGTTTTTGTGCTTGAGTGCTTTGAAGTGGGGTATGCATTCATTTTTCCTTGTATGTCCCACTTACATGTCCCATGTTACCTTATATTCAATTGGTCCATTTGCACATGCATACCTACTTAGCCTCTGCAAACATTTTCCTTCATACAGTTCCTCAAAATGGATTCAAACTTGCCTCTTTTTGCTTAAAAAGGCAAAGCATAGCTTACCAGACACCCTGCTACACAAATATGACCTTTCCCAGTTGATTCATATATCAGGAGATTTTTACATTGTCAGATATTGCGTAGGGTTCAGTTCTATACTTTGTTTTATTATTAAAATTAATCTAGAAATAGAAAAAAACTTTGAGCACAACACATAATACCTTGTTTATAGGTTTAAAATATTTTTCTTTCTGCAAAAAATATTTGCCAGTTTGTAAACTCTTCATATGCCCCTATGAAAATGATGATGCGCTTGATGGTGATCATCAGAAGTATAATAGCAATTTTAAAGGCCATTTTCATTTTAATTTAAACTTTCTTCTAGACTATGGCTATGACAGGTATGAAACAGTGAATATGAGCTTCTTGGAAGTAAAAATATCAGTAAACCAGGAAACATGGACAATGAACCTGTTTTCTGTTCAAATGGAGGCAAAGGCATGGCCTCATTGAATTTCCATTTTCTGTTATGCATGGAGGGGATAGAATGACTCATATTGATTTTGTGAGCATGATATGAGAAAATACATCTTTATGATACATTATTGAATAGTTGAACTTTTAAAAATTGTGTGCACGTTGATTTTTTTTCAGGTTGAATTAGAAATGCAGTAGGAAATGATGTTTTGGGGAAATTTACAGTGCATTCTTTTATGGATGGTATTGTTACTTCTTAATGCCTTGTATCTTTAGGTTAAGGTTTGTTACATTATTTTTCTAATAGAAAAATATATTTAACCATAGAACAATCCTCTGAAAAATTTTTGAAAAAAAGTTATAGCAATTTTTAGGACATTACCTTTTTTAATTATGGGAAGGCCAACATTCTAACTAAATTTCTTATAAGTAATGCTTTTAAATTGTGTAAAAAGTTTGGTTAATTGGTCAACACATAATCCCCTTTTTTTCTTTCTCATTTTTTTCTGGTACTTAAACAAATTTCAGGTTTAAAAAGACCAAATTCGGAAGGTTTTAAGGATTTGGAATACTGATAAAGATGTAGTAAAAATAATAGGGGACAATTCAAAACAAACTTTACTGTGTAGATGGGAATTCTAACTTGAAGGCAATGATAAAAATTTCCTTTCGTCATGAGCATTTCGTAATGTATATAAATATCGAATCACTATGTCGTACACCTGAGACTAATATAATATTGTATGTCAATTACACTTCAATTAAAAAAAGAAATTTGGTAAAATATTAATAATTAATAAAAACAACAAACTTTCCTATTTGTAGGTTGTTTAACAAATACAATGCTATCAAACTTTGTTTAATAGGTCAGTTTGAGCTAAATGGTACACTGTAGTAATTTATTGCTTATCAATATATTTCATTGTAATACACTTGTTGACTTACGTCAATTTTCATCATATTCATTTCATAATCACTAAATCTACCTGCAAACCCTGGGGAAGAAAAAGAAAAAAAATATGTATACAACACTGGATATATTTTTAATCTTAAATTACACTTAAGTGATCCTTAGTTTCTGATTTTTTTTCCGACCTGATGTTTCTGTAGTTCAGACTTGGTTCACTCAAGTTATATAATTTCAAATATTTACCAATAGCTGGATGCATACACCATCTTGGCTCATTAGAATTACGAATCAACAGTGAAGCAAAGAATAATGGTGATTTATTATTATAGCTAAGAGAAAATGCATAATCTGTCTTTTCCAGTATCCACTGGTTAAGTGAGACACATTTTGTTCTATCTTTTATACAAGGTCTTTTCTCAAAAAGGGAAGAGATAAGAAAAATACACTGAAAATGTTTTTATATCTGTAGTCTTTTTTTTAATCAAAAAAGTTCCACTAATTTTCTTGCTAGTCTGCAAAAATCTTTCCTATTTTTTAAATCTTTTAAAAAAATTTTGGACCTGCCCCATGGCTGAGTGGTTAAAGTTCTGCATGCTCTGTTTTGGTGGCCCAGGTTTGCTGGTGTGGAACCTGGGCACAGCCTTACTCCACTCACCAGCCATGCTGCAGCGGTGTCCCACATACACAAAAATAGAGGACGATTGGCACAGATGTTAGGTCAGGGCTAATCTTAAGCAGAAAAAAGAGGAAGATTGGCACAGATGTTAGCTCGGGGTAAATCTTCCTCAGGAAAAAAAAAAATTCAAGACACCACCATTTTAACTGTATCCTTAAATATTTTATGTGCCTCTGTTTTTTAATGGCTTGTCATATATTTCTGGCGATAAAGATACCATTAGTTCAATTGCCTTTTTCCTCTACTTGGTTTATAATAGAAAGACTATTTTGTCTTTTATAAACATACAAAATGACATTGTTTAGTTTTCTAGGTCTCTTAAGTTGTAATTTTTGGAGAAAATAGTTCTCCTACTATAGCTGTTATATAAAATGACAAAGGTAGAAACAGCTGCTTCTGTCCCAAAGGCACAACTGTTCACACTCAAAGTGAATGTCATTCCAAGAATCAATTACGTGTTGAGAAAGAGACCACTCAAGGCGCTAGACTGTATTTTCAAAAAAGAAAACAAGGGAATCTCTAGTTTATAGGGTTTTTATTGGAAGAGAAAAACTTAGATTCATTCTTTTCTCACTTTTTTAGATGGCTTTAATCTCACAAATATATGAGCACATTGCTTTACATTTACCTTCCAGTTTTTTTCAATGGAAAACTCTTGACTGTTTCAGCTTAACGCAAGGCAGCAGGCTTCATCTGGCCAAAACTTTGTTTACCTCCAAATGTTACACTTTAACTCAAATGTCCTAAAGCTAAGAATTCTATTGGCCATAGCAAGCAATATAAATTTAAAAAAAAAGATTTTTAACCACTCACCAAAATAAATATTTTTATCCATTTGTTTGGTAGTATTACGTGCCGTAATAACCAAACCTCAACACTTGAATTTTTCCTTTTTGTTCAATTTAGGCAGTGGTTTTTATTTCCCCCTTAATTTATTGGTGGGGAATTGCTCACATCTGTGAAGGATGTTTCTCTTCAAAGCGATAGATGATCAATCTGAGTCACGTTGACCATGGGAGCTCAGTAAACATGGAAACAGGTGGAGGCTAGCCGTACCTGCATTTCGGGCTGTTAGTTCGAGTTAAGCCGATCCACTTGCTGCCTATGGGTACAGATGCAGAACCAAGTCTCCGAAGAGACTGGAAGAGCCATACACTTGCCAGGCTCAGGCCAGATGGGTGGATGAAAGCAAACGAAAGTTTGAGGCAGACATCAAGCCACGTAAGTAGAGCTTACAGGGGAGATTACTAGGTGAGTTTTCCTATTTTATTTGGTATGCTGGGTCAAGACCTTGCTCTAGGCATCCCAAATCCTATAATGTGAACGGCCATATTCATTGCAAAGCTCACCGGGGTTCTTAAAACTGCTGCAGAGCTTTCAAAGATGCCAGTAGATTGAAGGACTTCAGGATGGGGTTGTGTTAACCTAGTAGATTGAAATCACTTCCACTCTTACCCCACAGGGCAGGCACTGACACTATTTAAAGTAATATAAATGTTTCAGGATTATTCCCAGCAACAGTAAAAAAATAAAACACACTGAAGAAATCTTCCTAACGTCTGCTAACTTGAATAATAGGATCCTATCTTTTTAAAGTAGATTCTACCTTTGAAAAATCAGTAGATACTCTGAAGGCCCCAAATTTCTCCCAGAAAACTCTCTTTAAAAAAAATTTTTAATTAATTAATTTTTTTGAGGAAGGTTATCCCTGAGCTAACATCTGCTGCCAATCCTCCTTTTTTTGCTGAGGAAGACTGGCCCTGAGCTCACATCCGTGCCCACCTTCCTCTACTTTATATGTGGGATGCCTACCACAGCATGGCTTGCCAAGCGGTGCCGTGTCCACATCCGGGATCCGAACTGGTGAACCCTGGGCCACCGAGAAGGGGAATGTGCAAACTTAACCGCTGCTCCAACGGGCGGGCCCCCCAGAAAACTCTTTTGGTTAGCCTTCTAGACCTAACTCTACTAAGTGGGCCAGGAACTTCCCGAGACACAAAATCACGGCGCCTGGTATTCAGAATGGAAGTGTATGGAGATTAGCGGCAATTCACATGACTTCATGAGAGGCAATCTGAGGTCATATTTTTAGCTGGCTACCAAGATTCTTTGCTAACAGTATCAGTGCTGTCAGCACAGCAGCAGCCTAGTTAAAACCTGGGAAGTAGATTCAAATGATTTCTTTTACAGCCGATCTGGCTCTGCACGCTGTTATTTAGTCCTTTGTAACATTTTACAGACTCCCGCCTGGGGGACCGGTCCGGGATGTATCAGTGTTATCCTAAATCATTTCAACAGCCCCTCTTACTGAGTCTCCTGCTTCCTCTTTCTTATCTTTTGTATTCCCCGTACAATATACTAAGTAATTATTTTCTTTGAGTGCATTTTAATTGTTTTCTATCTTAAATTAATCTATCAAGTTCTAATTGATTAACTACTTTCACAGCCTATTTAGAACGCATGCAATTTTTTGCATAATTTTTGATGTTTTCTTGTTCTGCAGAGTCAAGATGGTGTTGAAAGCATGGGTTTGAATTCCACTCCAGCCAATTGCTTGATATATGATTAAAGGCAAGTTTCTTCTTCAGCAACATGACCACAGTAATACATTCTTTTCTGCTAGATGGGGATTCCCTGAGTTAAATGCGATGGCCCATGTCAAGCTCCTAGCATGGTGTCAGTTACATCTTAGGCCTTGAACATCTGGTTGTTCTCGCTGACCACCTTAACCTTCTCAGTTTTGAGCCATTTCTTCTGAAGAGTCTAAATTTCTTAATGGTAAAAATTAATAATATTGGTAGGAATATTGCTCTTTTCTCGTGCACAGGTTTTAAATGTTAATGTCAAATTTATCAATAGTTTCTTTTAGGACAAATGTGCTTTATATCTTTCAAAGGTCTCCTGTACTGCAAGATGACAAATATATTTTCTTTGAATGCTTTTATAGTTTTATTTTAGACATGTATGGTTTTTTTTTGTTGTTGTTTTTTGTTTTTTTTTTTTGAGGAAGATTAGCCCTGAGCTAACATCTGCTGCCAATCCTCCTCTTTTTTGCTGAGGAAGACTGGCCCTGAGCTAACATCCATGCCCATCTTCCTCTTCTTTATATGTGGGATGCCTGCCACAGCATGGCTTGCCAAGCAGTGCCATGTCTGCACCCGGGATCCGAACCTGCAAACCCCGGGTCACCGAAGTGGAACTTGCGAACTTAACCGCTGTGCCACTGGGCCGACCCCAAGACATTTATGTTTTTAATCTACCTAGCATACATTGTTTTTGTCTTGGCACCAAGTTAGGAATTTAATAATTTTTTTCAGCCCGTTTGTTCAGTCTTATTCTCACTGTTTTGGATGCCCTCTCATCACAGATTCTGTTCTCCTCCATTTATATATGTATATTAATGTATCATTGTCACATAATTCTAATCGCTATATTTTTACAGTATATTTTGGAATTTGATAGTGTAAATTCGCCATCTTCTTCCTTCTTTTTAAAGATTGGCACCTGAGCTAACAACTGTTGCCAATCTTTTTTTTCTTCTTCTCCCCAAAGTCCCCCAGTACATAGTTGTATATTCTAGTTGTGAGTGTCTCTGGATGTGCCATGTGGGACGCTGCCTCAGCATGGCCTGATGAGTGGTGCCATGTCTGCGCCCAGGATCCAAACTGGTGAAATCCCGGGCCGCGGAAGCAGGTGCGTGAACTTGGCCACAGAGCCGGCCCCTTTTTCCTTCTTTTGATAATTTTTATTTTTGCTATTTTTGGATCTTTTATGAGAATTAGATTGTCAAATTTCATTTAAAAAATCTTGTTAGATGGGGCTGGCCCGTGGCTGAGTGGTTAAGTTCGCGCGCTCCGCTGCAGGCAGCCCAGTGTTTCGTCAGTTCGAATCCTGGGCGCGGACATGGCACTGCTCATCAGACCACGCTGAGGCAGCGTCCCACATGCCACAACTAGAAGAACCCACAACAAAGAATACACAACTATGTACCGGGGGGCTTTGGGGAGAAAAAGGAAAAAATAAAATCTTAAAAAAAAAAAAATCTTGTTAGGCTTTGAATTAGTATTACATTTATTTTGTAATTTATTTAGTGAAAAATGACTACCTTTACTATATTTTCTTTCCATTTAGAATAGGGTATGTTTCTCTATTTAATTATATCTTTTTCATGTTCTACAGTAAAGTTTTTACTATAGATATTGCCCATTTGCACTAGTATTTAATTTTCTATCACTTTCAGTTATGACTGGGACTTTTCTTCATTACATTTTCGAATTTGTCATTGCTGATGTTTACATAGCTAAGCTTCATCAAATTAGGACAGCTTCTTGTATTACGTGCTTAAACACAAATAAAAATTTCATAAATAGGGGTCACTTTTAATAAATGGATTTTTTGCATTTATTGAAACGATTTTTTATTTTTTCTCCTAATCTTTTAGAAGTGAATTACATTAAAGCATTTTACAGTGTTGAACCTTCCTTGCATTTCTGGTGTCAAGCAACTTTTAACTCACTGCTATATTTAATCTATTAAATTTTTATTTAGAAGTTTTGTAGCTATATTTAAAAGTAAACTTGGCCTATGGTTTTATTTTTTTGTGCCATATTTGTCTAGTTTAGGTATCAAGGTTACAAAATTATCTTAGAAGGATACAGGAAGTTTTCTCTCTTTCTTCCCCAATGTTTTGGAAGTTTGTTGTCTCTAAAAATTTCTAAAAAATTCTTCCTTGTATATCTTAAATTTTAACTTAACTGGGCATCTTGTCCCTTTGTCCACTAAATCTGGCAACCATATCTTAGAACAAACAATACTTGGCACATCATAGACACTTCATAACATGAGTGACTCTAGGATTTTACTACGTTGAGATCAGAGGATTGTGCTTGTTGAGATTTCTTTTGTGAACTGTAAAATGGTAGATTTTAATGAGTGTTCCCTTGGGTACAAAGTTCTGTTTATATTCATTATTTATAAAACCAATTTTGAAAATTGGCTGTGCTTTTGAGTTCTAAATAGCTTTATTTTTAATTTACTTGATCTGTCAATTTATAAGCAAGACATATTAAAATCTCTGTGCATCAATTGCACTTGTGTTTCTCTCCATTTTTGTTTTATATATTTCTGCTGTTAAAAATGTAAAGTCCAAATAGATATATTATTTTTATATTGTTCCTTTCATCTCGACTTAATATCATTCTTCTTCCTTTTCATGCTTTCTTTTGATTTCTATTTTGCCTGATACTGACATTTTTACATTTGCTTTCTTTTTGTTTGTTAGCAATTTTCTGATACATTTTTCTCCATTATTTTTCTTTTCAAATATTTTTCTATCACATTGCTTTAGATAGAGTTTTTGCAAACATCATGCATTTAGATACAGATTTTGTTTATTTTTACCAAAATTGAAAATGTCTAGCTTTCAATAGAAGCACATATGTCATTTATACTGTTCTGTAACTGGTGTGTCTGAGCCTTGATTGCCACAATTTAAAAGTAAGTTTATATTTATCAAACTTTCTTGTTATATATACATTTTCCCTGACTTCTATTATTTCAACATTTTTAAAAATATGAATTATTTTTATTGGCGTAAACTTTTAGTTTCAGACATTTTTCCTCTTTAGAACTTTTCAGAATTCGTCATTGTCTTTTTACATCCCTTTTTACCACAAAGAGGTCTAACATCTCAGTCTCATTTCTTTGTAATTAAAATTTTTGCTTCTGTCTCTTGAAGTTTTAAGAATTTTCAAGCTATCTTTTCTCCTTTGCATTTTTCCAAGTGTTTCCAGGTAGGTGTCCTTTTAATTTCTCCTGCTTAGCACTAGATGATCCATTTTAATCAGAAAACTGCCATATTTCTTCATATTTCTTCAGCTTTTGAGCATCCCCTGTCTCATTTTACTTTGACTGTTTCCTCATATCAGTCCTTTCCGAAACTCACATTAGTTGAACGTTGGATCTTCTAGCTCTCTCGTCCGCGTTTCTTCCTCACCCACCCCGAGTCTGCCTCTTTGTGCAGTATTGTAGGAAAATCCATTGCCTTAACAGTCTAGCTCTCTAATTGACTTTTCAGGTGTCATCGTCCTGCTGTTCAGTCCATCAATTCTTTTTTTTTAAGTACTAATGACCACATATTTTTTATTTTCCAAAGTTATAATTCAGCTTGTTGTTTTTCATGGCTGAGATAGCATCTCAAATCCCCCTGAAAATATTTATGTTTCTTTAAATGATTTGTTGCTTCCTTTAGTAATGGTTTTCCTTCAAATGTTTTGTCACTTTCCATGGTATTCTTTCTTTCTTTGAGCAATATTAGCCCTGAGCTAACATCCACCACCAATCCTCCTCTTTTTGCTGAGGAAGACTGGCCCTGAGCTAACATCTCTGCCTATCTTTCTCTACTTTATATGTGGGATGCCTGCTAAAGCATGGCTTGGTAAGCAGTGCTAGGTCCACACCTGGCCTCTGAACCTGTGGACCCTGGGCTGGTGAAGGGGAGCCCGAGAACTTAACCACTATGCCACTGGGCTGGCCCCAAAACAGATTGCTTATAATCTTATTTTCATCTATTTTAATTCAGACCTATACTTTTCTGGAACACCACTACTCCAGTTGACAAATCTGGTCACGGCTGGTGCACCAGTGGTTACAGTGTTTCCTAACTGTATACCAGGTCCCGTCTTGATGTGCGCTGGTGAGATTGGGCATCTCCACTGAATCATTCCCTTTTTCTTTGTAGTCCAGTGACACTTTTTCATCATTTTCCTTACACTTGGAGTTTTTTTTACTCACAGACATGTTCTCTCAAAACTACACAGCCTTTGCTTTTGCCTGGAATTGGAATCCCTTTTACATATTTGTAGATAGCTCCTTTAGTTCTTACCCCACCCTGCCCGCCCCATCATCTATGCTTGACAGAACTGGGCTGCAATATTATATTTTGCCAGCAGGCATATTTAACACGTGACTAAATCATCCATAAAATTCCTTAAGTTTTAGGCTTTGGTTTATTTTGTAAAATATTTTCTTTATAATTTCTGTGATTAAAAAATGTTTTTAAGTTCACTTAGAGAACTTTAGCATGAATCTGTTTAAAAATATTTAATTTCCAAGTACAAACTTCTAAAATCAGGGCTTTCCAAAGTTATTAGCACTTACAATATATCTCTGTCCAGTGGAACAGATGTTGCCTGTATCTACAAATATTTCAAAAACAGATTGAAGGCATGCAATATGCAATTCCTTTTGGCACGATTCATGTACATTTTGCCAGAAAACATTTGAACAGATTTTAAATCTTTCTCCTCATTATCTTTGAAAAATATACAAACTCACACACATTTTTGCAAGGTGTCTGTTATGAGTTACATGCTGTGAAGCATACCTCTTAACCAACATGCCTTTCAACATCAAGAAATTTGACTATATAAAACTTGGAAAGATGAGGAAAAGGTCATGTGAACAGTAATTATTAAAAGCAACATCAGACAAGTGTATCCTAATAAAAATATTTAGCCTAGTGGGTGCATAAAATTAAACTCTTTGAGAAAAATTAGCAGCACCTACACATGTCAAAGATACGGTACTTTATTCAAGAATGATAGCTACGAGCCATCCTTATTTTTCATGTCTTATCACCTACTTATATGTTGGAGTCCAGTTAAAGTGTATCTCTTGACATTTCTCAATGTTCCCATCTCTACAGCTCTCTTCAACCTGTTTATTTCACCTGGAATGTTCTTTTCCCCTTTTTTCCATTTAGACTGTGTGGAGTCTGGGGCAGTTTCATGTCGTTCAGAGTAAGGGAGGGACAGGGTCCCTTTGAGAGCCTGCTACGAGATAAGTGGGAAGGTGGACTGGAGCCAAACAACTGTAGAGACTTGTATACAATGCTAATTTTAGGAGTTTGCAATTAGCACTGGAGATTTGATGAAAATACTGGTAGATTTTAATCAGGGAGATGAATGACAGGATGAGAGCTACATTTTCTGTAATCTACTCCAGATGCATCATGGAAAATGAATTTAAGAGAGCAAAGCTGGAAGCCGAGTGGCCAGTCAGGAGTTTATTATAATAGCTTAGGCATGAAATGTTTACAGTTAGAGTCAGTTAATCCCATCATGCCTCACATTTCTTGTCATTTGTGGTCGCTGCCCCTAATTTAAAGGCTTGCACTGTGTGTTGTTTTCCATAATCTCATCCTCATGTTGAAAGGGCTTCTTCTCTTCTGCCCCGTCACATCCTTTCCCACTACCTTCCAGACCTTTCTATGCCATGCTCTGGATGCCTAGCTTATGTAATCTACCTCTCCCACATCTTTACCCTCTGTATAGACTGTGGATCACCCTCTGGGGCCTTCACTGAAAGCTGGCTTCTCCAGCATCTGTCATAAGTGGGTACCACCCATTTTCCCACACCAAGCTGGGGAGGAATGTAGGTTCAAAATTCTCATGCCTCAATGCCATAGCCAGACCTTTATGATTCCTCATCTTTCTCCTCTTTGGAGGTTTATGACACTTTTACAGTATCACCCTCCATATTTTTTTTGTTCTCATAAACTTTTCAGTCACTATCTTTCGTTCATTATATATTTTGGAAACTGATACATCTTTCTTTCACTCCTGTTCCTGTCATTATCTGGGGTAAATGCAGTGATCACTGGGTCTTTCAGGGAACAGTCTAGCTTCCTGTTAGCCTGGATTTTTCTCTACTGATGATCTCCACATCCATTCCATTTCAGATAGCCCCTCCCAGGCCTCCAGCTCAGGCCACGTTTCATCAGAGAGCGCTCCATTTCTGAAATATTCACAACTTGCTCTTGTATCACAAATTCTTACCCTTCTAGTTCTTCCCACCACTATTGTACAACATCGTCAGGATCTACAGTTTCTTGTTCCCTTGGTTTTTATCCATGGTTCTCTCCTTTCTTCACTCCCTTCTATGTCTGTACTCCAACATTTGAACCCCTTTCTTACCATTTCTCTCAACTGTTGCCACTTTCCATTCCCCTTTACATCCACCAGCAAAACCAAAGGTTAAGCCTATTTCATTGCCCACTTCTCTGTTCTCCTTCTTGAATTAGTAAGTACTACTGGAGAAAATTAACACACACAGAGGACTGATGGTCTGACAAGTAAGCAGTTTCGACAATAACTGGGTCATGAAAGCTACCTGGAAAAGTTTCTCTCTTTGGTTCCCTTTTTCAATTTCTGCAGCAATTTTTTCAAATTCTCTTTCTCCTCAAACCTTTAATCTCACTGTCTTGATCTTCACTCAGAGCAGACAATGTACTAAAAAAATAGACAATATCAGAGGGAACTTTCCTCAAGCTCCTCCCACCACATTTGCAACTCTCCCATCTCCTGCGCCCTTCTCTTGCCTCCCTTCCTTCAGGTCGCAGTGAAGTGGATGTCCCTCCTTCTGCTGAGGACCTTCCTGCTCCTGTGTACTGGATCCGCCTTCTCCCTCTCATCCTTAACTCTTCACTGTCACCTGTCTTTTCTTTTCAATATCTACAGCCACCCTCACCACAAGATTTCTTCCGTCCAGCATTTACACCAAGTCCCTACTATTTGATTAATAACCAGCCATCCTTCTTCCCTATCTATCTTTCTCTTTTCACATTAAATGGCTGTCTTCATTTTTCTCACCTTCTATTCATTCCTCAACCTATTGTAACCTGGCTTTTGTTTCTAGAACACCACTAAATCTCTGCTTTTTAAGATAGTTTGATGCTAAATAAGTCTGTGTTTACTTGTCTCTATCACTGCATCTTTAAACTGTTATCTCCTTTTTCTTCCTGAAATGCTCCTCCCCTCCCTCCTCCTCCCTTCTTTGTCCTATGTGACATCACATTCTCCTGATTTTCCTCCTAACCCTCTGGCTGGTGCTTCCCAGATTTCTTCATGAGCTGTTTTTCTCTGTTTTCCTTTAAAGGTGGCAGATTATCAGAGTTTATTTTCAAACTTATAACAACCACAACACTAGTAATAATAGCCAACATTCATTGAATTCCTACTTTCATTCAGTGCTTTTTATAGATGATACTTTAATCTTCATAAAATCCTATGAGGTAGATACTATTATTATTTTCACCTTACAGAGAGGCTAAAGAGCCTGAGCAGGGTCTCAGGGCTAGCAGGTAGCAAAGGCAAGATGCATACCCAAATCTGACTGAACAGTCTGTCCCTTAACCACTTAGTGTGTGTTCTCACCCTCTGTGATCTCATCCACTTGCTTGTTTTCACCTACCAAATGCTCATGGTTCTCAAATCTAGTGCTCCTTCCCCGATATGGTTCCTGAAGACCAGGCTCATAGATTCCATTGCCTCCCACCATATTGCACAAGCATCTCAAAACCCACATTTCTCAAACTCAACTCACCATCGCATCACTCTCCACCCTTGCAAAATTGCTCTTCTTCCTGTTTGTCTCACTTCAGTCAATGGAGCCATGATTCACATTGGTTGCCAGGTCAGAGCCTTTCTTCCAACCTCTACTCCCCTCAAGCCTTACCCCCTACATCCAGTTAATTATTGAAGAGTGTTCTTACTTTTATTTGTTTGTGACTTCTAGAATCTCATTACTTCCTTTCATTTCTGCTGTCTAGATTTCTAAAACAAGTAAGGGTTTCTTGCTTCCATGTTTCCGCCATTCTAGTATGTTCTTCACACTGCAGCTTAATTCAGTTTCCTAAAGAGCAAATTTGATCATATCAAGCCCTGCCTTCAATATCTTTAGTGGTTTGTCACTGACCTCCTGAATCCTTAGGAGTTTATGGCTTATGACCATTCAAGGCTTATGACCTGCCTTCTGCTTACTATTTTACTCTAACTTTCTATACTTAGCTACCTCAACTTCTATAATCCAGCCATATTGCATTACTAGCATTTCCTTAAATGTGCTGAAATATGCTGTTCTTTCTCTTGATTCTGACCTTTTGCAGATTATGAAATAATCTTACCTATGTCTCGAATGTTCATCATTCTTGTCTTTACTTCATAAGAGTTAGGTTTCAACTTATACAACATCTGTTCTGGGAAGTGGTTTCTAATAACCCATGCCTGGATAGGTGTCCCTCTGATGTATGTCCACAGAATCTTGCGCTTATCTCTACTTCAGCACATACCATAGTGTGTTGTAAGTACCTATCTAGTGTTTGTTCCGTTAAGATGTAAGCAATTTGAGGGCAGGGCTTGTGTTTACCTTTGAACCTATAGTGTATGGCACAGTGTCTAGCATACATCAAGTGATCAACAAGTATTTATTAAATTAATGAATTAATAACTGTCTAAAACTGTCATGCTAAAAAATTGAAGCCATCTGTTGTACTTGGCAATTGATCATCTGCACTAGAACAGCTTTATTAGGATAGAACAGGTTAGAAATAAATGGCAAATAAGGAAATAGAGAGAAGGTTAGATTTCTCTTTTGAGAAACTTGGCTATTAAACAATTTAATTCATAAGATCAATGATAAATAATTAACTAACACACAGGAATAACCCCTCAAGAGTCATGCAGGGCTTGTAGGAAGAAAGTTAAAAGTCTTGACTGGAGGGTATAAAAGAAGAGATGAACACATGGTGAGACATACCATATTTCTGGTAGGAAAACGATATTGTAAGATCGAATTATTTTCCTAAATCAATTGATAGTTTCAATGCAAAGTAATACAAATATTCCATTGAATTTTTATTATTGATTTTTTATTATGAAAATAGTTCACATTTGTGGGAAAAAATCAAATAAGTCTCTCATTCTCTTATTTTCTTGTGTGTTTGTGTTTGTAAGTATTCACGCAGGAATATATATTTATACACACATACACACACACATATATGTGATAACATTTTTTTTAACACACATGGACTCTTTCTTTATGCACCTTCCAACAACTTTTTTATTTAACTGAGCAGCATAACTTGGACATCTTTCTACATCAATACATATGGATCTACCTTATACATTTTTAAACTTCTAAAATTGAAACTTATCCTACAGACAAAAGAGTGCAGAAATCACCCCTCCATCATGTCCTTTTCCAGACATAATTCCCCAAAAGTAAACACTATTGTGACTTTTTTCAGCATTGTTAATGTTACCCACTTTTGAACTTTATATAAATGGAAATATGCAGTATGCTATCATTGCGTCTGGTCTCTTATACTCAACATTACATCTATGACTCACTTGGTAGTTTGGCTTTTCATTGCCATTTTACATTACAAGGGTATAATGCAATTTATTCATTCCTCTCTCAGTGGATATTTGGGTTGTTCCCAGACTAAGAATGTTACGAATAGAGCTGCCAGAAACATTCGTGTGTACATGTCTTTTTGTGAACACATGTACACTTTTCTGTTGGGTGTATACCTAGAAGTGGAATGGTTAGGTGATAGGGTATTCATAGGCTTAGTTTTAGTAGATGCTGCCAAAGAGTTTTCAAAATAATTCTAGCAATTTATGCTCCCATAGCGGTGTATGTACCATATTCTTTTTAAAGACCTAGGGTGTTGTATTGTATAAATATACCATAAATTTAGTTAACATTGGTTGTTTTCACTTTTTTTACTAGTATAAACAATTCTTCAGTAAACATTTTGTATAGGTATTTTTATTTACTCATGTGAGTATATCTTTAAGCATGTGAATGGGATAAGATATTAAAAAACTGACAAAATAATTTTAAAATTCACTTGGAAAAATTAGTTTTCTTAAAGCAAAATTAAGTAATAACGTTTTATAAAAGACGAGTAAAATTAAAATATTTTATGAAAGCAACAATCATTAAAATTGTAGCCCTGGCACAGAACAGAACACATAGATCAATGAATAGGAATGAGAGCTACTTCAGTGAGGTTCCAAACAGGAAAACTGAAATTGAACTGAATATTTAAAGCAGAGGGAACTTCATGCAGGTTATGGGCGCCAGCCCCAGTGGCCTCGCGGTCAAGTTCAGTGCTCTTGGCTTTGGTGGCCTGGGTTCAGTTCCTGGGCACAGACCTGCACTGTTCTGTTAGTGACCATGCTGTGCTGATTGCCCACATACTAAGAATTAGAGGAAGATTGGCATGGATGTTAGCTCAGGATGAATCTTCCTCGGCAAAATAAATAAATAAATAAATAAATAAATAAATAAATAAATAAATAAAAGAAATGCAGGTAATGGGTTATGCAGATGATAGAAGAGACTGAGGATCCACTCAAAGATTAACAATAGTAGGCAGCTGCCATGCCTCTAGGCTGGAGGAACAAACGAGAAGGTAGAGTTCCCAGAGCTCAACAGCTGGGCCAATTAGGGACCTAGGCAGAATCACAGGGCACCTGTCCAAGCAGGGACAAAGTGCCAGGGAAGAAGTGCAACATCTGCCCAAAATAATGCCTGAAGCAGAAAGAGGGGAGAAATACCTTGGCTCCTCCCTTCCTCCCACCAGAAGTGCAGATGGACTGTTAACAAGGAGTGTGGAAAAAGTGTGTAGGTCAGCCTGCTTGAGCTACAGAGCAGAGCAGCGGGACAAGAAAGGGCCAACAGGATGAAATAAGAGGGTATGTGATATAGACGATGTCACAAAACAGAGGAGACAGGAATGACAATTTAATAAAAGCTACTGACATCATTGTTACCTATTATAAAAAATATCAAGTTCAATTGGGTTTTAATCTCATAGGATAGCCCAAAATAAACTACAGGGGTGTGAAAAAGTCAAATGTAAACAATTGAAGTCTCTATGAAAAATAAAATTATGTATATTTTCAGGATGGGGGATGCTGTAGAGTGCATAAAACCAACAGACTAAATCTGAAAAAAAATCGTTAATTTAAATTTAAAATAACACCTTACATAAAATTAAAAGGCACCTAACAAAGTGGGAAAATTATTGGTATACATATGAAAAAGGGTTAATACTCTTAATTAAACAGTCTGATAAATAAATAGAACAGTGGGCAAAAAAGTCAACAGATATTTCCTAAAAGAAGATAAAATGGCCATTAAACATCAATAGAATGATACTCAAATTTTAATAATCAAAGTCATAAAAATTGAAATCAATATATATTTATTTGTTCATTAAACTGACAAATATTATAAAATATTGTTAATGCCACAGTGTGGGAAAAATAAATGTATGCTACAGCAATAAATGGACTAACATGCTGCCATTAAAATTATTTTTCAAGAAATATTTGGTGACAGTGATAACATTCCTGATACAATAAGGTGAAAACATTAGGATTTAAGCTGTATTAAACTTAAGTTAAAATTTTGTTACAAAACAAAACAACACATGTATAAATGCACAGAATCAAATCCTAGAAGGATACACCAATAGGTTAAAGAGTGAACTAAAATGATCATTTCTGGACTATGGGATTATAGCAACTTTTATTCAATTATAATTTTTTTGCATTTTTAAATATTCTACAGTGAACTTTTATGATCTGAAAAAAGCAAGGATGGCACATATCAATGACCCGAAGTCAAAAGATAGAGAGGCACACAGAGTTATGGGAGCAGTGTTTGCAAAGAGGGAGAGATATACACACATTTGTAGGCTGAAAGAAAAGAGCCTGTGCAGAAGAACCAATTGAAGATGAAAAGGACTAAAAATTGCCGAAGGACGGTCTTGGAGGAGACTGGCTGAGCTCTAGAGCACTGATGGGAAATTAGGCTTGGACAAGAGGGTGTGAGAACAAAAAGTGTTGCACACCAAGTATGAGAACCAGACCCTGAGGGAGTTCACACTTAAGATCTCGGTGTTTTCAGGCAATCTCTGATGAGAATGAGGGGTGGGGGTTGAGCAGTGGAGTTACAGAGACTATCAGAGGTTCTGCATATTTGCTGAAGAGAATAAGAGAGGAGTTGCTAAGGAAAATCAAAGGATTAACAGGATATCCTGAAGGGCTCTTTAAGGTCAGACATCTCAACTTTATAATGGCAGTATCATTCTCTACCTCTATAACTTGAGGTTTTCCATCAAGAATAGCTATTTTAGGAAAAAAGGCATTGGAAGTTTGGAATGTTCTCTAGCTGAGAATTTGCAGTGTGGACATAGTTAAAAGACAAGAAGGTTAGGAAATCGAAGCTAAAGAGAAACTGAAGTCTGTACAGAGCTCTATGCGGGACGGGAAAGGAATGTGTCCTGGAGTGGTGGGGGCCAGGTGGAGCATGTCACAGGGAGCAGATTACTATAGTGGGTGAAGGAGAAGTGAAAATACGTTCTCTGCTCTCACTGAACACCCATAGCCTTTGAATCTAACTTTTGGCGTTCACCACATTCTGCCTTGTGTTTTATAGTTGATTGCACTTTTTTTTTTTTTTTACCACACCCAACTCTTGCATGTGGCTCTGTATTTCTGAGGCACCTGCTCTGCACTTGGCAGTTGTCCAAGAACTGTTGTGGGAAGAGCGAAGGCAACCAAATGTGCTAATTTTGGCATCATGGCAAGTGCTTTGGTTAAATTTAGAACTACTCTCTTAAAGATAGTGGAGTCAAAAGTATTAATTAAATTGGCAACAGTGCCTGCCAGCAACATCAATATGGCATCCTTGGGGAAAAGCCAATGAAGGTATTACTGGGACTATAGCAAGCTCAGGGCATCAAATTTAACTGCACTTAAGGAAGCACCATCTTTTTAAGCTTCAAACTAATGATGAAAAGACCTGTTTCCCGAGCAGGCACAGTTTGCTGTGCATTGGCTTTCTTGTGCTTGCAGGAATGACAACTGTGGACATTCTTTGCTCCAACAGTATCCACTCAAAAGGGTGGCAGGGAACTTTCTGCTTCTTCCTAAAAACACAGTTTCAGAAAGTGAATTTGCCTGATACCATACTACCAAGGCATACGCTTCTCAGTTCAAGACCTTCCCTGTCAATTTTCCAGAATTTAGGTATAAACTCACAAGGTTCCAAGTCTTCATTTTATAGGAGGACTAAAGAAGAGAATATATAACTCTCAAATAGTCTGGGGGTTGGGAGGGAGGAAGAATTACAATTCTCCCCTTTTGATAACCTTAACTGTGGTTCTACAGACACGGACACACACACACACACACACATCCCTAAACACACTCATACATAGTCACTCACTCACACAAACATTTCCAATCTTACTCTTTTCAGTTGAATGCTAAAATCCTAACTCTGGTATTTAACGTTCAGTGTTTTCAAGACTCTTTCTTATATATTCATGAGTCTGGTAGACCTCGTTCCAGTGAACATTCTTAATTGTAGTCAATTGCCCCAAATTGGCGTTCTTGATTTAAATGCATTTGCCATTTCGTTTTTCAGGATGAATTTGATTGAATGTCTGGTGTGATTGATGCAAGTTCATTCAGAATATGTGAATAATAAATTTATTGCTCTCTAGAAATAAGTAATAGATCAAAAAAATCTCTTTGGTTTAATATTTTACTGTTGAAGATTAAACAGTTCTTCTAAATAACATAGCAACCCTTTTCAGCTCAAATTGTTTAGCTCTATGTTTAAGGAAACCATTGAAATCATTTTGGTTCCCTTGGGTGCAGTTGTGCAATTTGGATTTAGCTGGTCTGCAGATTGTACTCATCTGTGTTAATGTTTCTGTAATGAGAATGATCCAACTGTGTCATAACCTTTTGGGTCTTAACCTCCTTCATTTACATAACCTTTTACTTCTCTTTTATACTAGCCTTGCCATTTTAGGATGAACACGTCAGACTCCTTCCCCTTTCTCCCACGCCTGATTTCTCTTGCTAAAAAAAATCAATTGATTTGTTTTACATATGAGAAAAACATGTTCACAGTAAATTTGTCAATATTTGAAAGAAATGCTAGGTGTGATAACAAGGGGAAGAGAGGTAAAGGATTTTAGCACTATCCCCAGGATTTTAAGAGGAAAAACTCTGTAAGTTACTTTTACTCTTAAAAATATGCTAATTGATTTGAAAATATTTAAATACATAAACAGACTGTTAAATAAGTGATTTACATGTGTATTCAGTCCCTTACTACAAACACAATATGTATTATTTAGAATACTGCTACTACCTATTATCCCAAAAATATGTGTTAAAAGCATATATGCATTATGGTTTTTTATATTTAAAATTTTGCCCATTTCTATACATTTTTGTATATATACATATATTCACAAGTATTTATTTATAATAAAATAAGATATCATAAAGTTGCTCAACTAAAAATATGATTGAGGTGAATGTATTTCAAAAAATTAATGATAGAATTTGTTTAAATAGCAAAAATGATACATACAAACTCATTTCATTTTACAATATTCTATTTACATGTAAGATTTTACATTTTATCAACTATTCTCTTATATTTATGGGATTCTGAAGGAGAAAGACCAGGTGTGTAATTGGGAAAACCAGATGCAATCAGATGGGGTACCAGGGAGTGCCGCCCTGAGGAGATGTTATTTGAGCTGAGCGCCAAAGGGTGAGTAGAAGTGAAAAGGCAAGTGCGCTGAGGAGGGGAGGAGTAATCTTTTTATGTAAACCTGACCTTTGAGTCCCTCACAGTCTCCTAAAACCCTGCGATAGCTCTCTCAGATCCACACCATGACTCGCCAACTCAGCATGATCTGGCCCCTGCCCACTTCTTTCCCAGCAGCACTCATCACATTCGTAGTTTCTTGTTTAGTGGCTATTTCTGGAGGATGAACATGGATCTTATATCCTCAGAATCTAGATCACACTGACATTGTAGGAACCAAGCAAATATTTGGTGAATGAATGTGCATACATAAACCTTAAATCTTTAAATTTTAAAGATTTAAAGATAATATGTCTTATTAGTCATTATAAGGACTGTAGCTGCTATTTACTGAGCACAAGTGTTAAGCAGAGTCCAAATGCCAAATGGCGTGATATTAACCCCATATTCGTGATGAAAAAACTGAGGTTTAGGAGTTCACTAAATTACGCAAAGTCAGACTGTGATTTTCTCTGTGACTTTTAATAAAGACAAAATCACTAAATAGTCTCAGTATCATCAGGAGAAAGGAAACTCAGGAGAAAGGAAACATCAAAAAGTAGTGACTTTTTGATGGCAGTCTTGATGTAGTTCACCCCCAATTTTTTGCTTCTATTTAAATTTTATGTAAAATTTAAATTTTTGTATATTATTATATTTATTCTCATTTTAAAGCATTCAATTCATCAGCATTGTCAGTCACGTACTATATACAAATGAGCAAATTAGGTGGTACAACACATATGGTTTTACCCGTATGTTGTTATGGGTGAGGTTACAACTGTTGATGGGAGAGAGGTTTTGGGAAAAACATATATGTTGTAGCAGAGCAGCCACAAAGTCCTAAGGGTCATAGAGTTATGCATTTTTAACAAATATTTTTAAAATGCACAATAAGCCCCACACATTGTTCTAGGTACTAGGCATACAGCAATGAATAAAATAAACAGGATTCTTGGTCTCATGAAAAATATACCCTAGCGCTGAGACCTTAAATTTGATTGGGGAGGCCTGATTAGGCAGGGTTTACTAGAGTGATATTTTCATTGAGTCTTAAAAGATGAGGACATACTATCATGCACTGATGGGGACTGTATTAGTTAGATTGATCTTTGAGCAGTAGAAAACCCAAAATAACATTGGTCCAACAAGCTCCCTCCTGGATATAAAAGAAATCCAGATATAATTAGTGTAGCACTAGTACAGTGCTCCAGGGATAGGAATCTGGGGTGCTCCCTCTATGTTGTTTTTCTACCCATCTTCTGCACATACCTTCCAGCTCAGGCTCTAAGATGGCTGCTTGACTTCCAGACATCACATCTACATTGCAGCCAGCAGGAAGGGAGGAGGTGGTAGACAAGAAGGGCATGCCCCCTTCATTTCTGGACAGTTACCAAAATTTGCATACACTGATTCTGTTTATTTCCAGAATCAACCACCAGGGAGGGGGAGAGGTAGGAAAATGATGTGTCTTGCTAAAAACTGAGAATTTTATTACTGAGGAAGACATGGAAAAGGAATATTGAGGATATATGTTAGTCTCTACCGCAAGAAAAAAGGCAAAGCATAGAGGTATGAGAGCAAATGATTCAGAATAATAACTTGGAAAATTTTGTGGTGTGACTTGGCTGGAATTTTATGTGCATGGAACAGTATAGAAGGGAATAAGACTTTAAAGCTAAATTAATGAAAGCATTTATTTGCCATGCTCAGAAACATTATTATTATCTTTGTTTAGCAAGTTGAATAATCAAGGTCCTGGTGTCCTTTCCATTATAGCTGAAGTATTTAATATATTCAGAGAGGTTCAAGAAGGTATTACATTCTTAATCCAAGAAAAGAAAGGTAATGAAAAGGGAACTATGAGAGAATAAAAGAGAGCTCCTATAGATTAAAATGTGAACACTAAAGTAAAAAACAAAGTCTCCCAGAAATGAAACTAAAATTAGGAAGAAATGGAAAATTAGTGAAAACATTAGGCATAGAGTTCAAACATGGAATGTACACATTTTGATTAATTAGAGTTCTAAAAAGACAGGACAAAAAATGGTGTGTCTGTACATGTGAAGAAGTGTTGGTGGTGGGGGTGAAGGAGTATTATCGAAAACAAAAATGCAAGGAAATTATCCCAAACTGAAAAAGACGTGAGGCTTCATATCAAAAGGAATCACCAAGTATGCAGAACTACAAAAAGACCCTCACAAAGACATATTCTAATGAAATTTTACAGACCACCAAGGATAAAAGATACTAAAAACTTCCATAAACAAGTTCTTCAAATTTCTGAGGGAAAAAGTATTTTATTCTGAAATTATCAACCAAACCTAAGGCCTCTTTAGAGACATATTTTGACATCCAAAGACTTAAATGATTTATTCTTCATCAACCTTTTCTCTGTAAGTGACTAAAGGATATACTCCAGCAAAACACGAGAGTACACAAAGAAAGGAGATGGGGGATCCAGGAAACAGTGGATGTAGCTTGGTAAAAAGTCAAAGAAATCCCAGAATTAGAGCCTTGTTCCCAGGACTGGAGCTGAAGAGAGAAGACTCTAGGAAGTAGATATCTGTCAGGGTGCGGGAGAGGAGGGGGAAAGAACTCTATAGACAATATGATTGAGAAGGCTGAAAAATATGCCTATGACAAAGTTACAAATTCAAGGAACCAAGAAATGAAATGAGAAATTTCAGGAAAAAATATCAAGCAAACTCTGTGACATAATTTTAAGCAAACGTAGAATGTTAATAAAATTCATTTGAAGTTGGTGCCAGACACAATTTTTGTATCAGTCGTATATACACACACAATTGTAGAAGTTGTTTATACCATAAGGTATCTGGCATCTGATGTTGGAGCTTGAAGAAGTCTGCAGGAGACACAATGGGGGAGAGAAGATTAATGAAATAGTGGGGAGGAAGCATACTGGAACCCAGGAACCCGAGCCAAAATCCACAAGAATGCCTGGAATCCAGGCCAGTTTCTCACCACCTCCAACTTTGATGATGTGACTATTCTGTCATGGAATTGAACATCCACCTGGCCCAGAAGTCAAAGAAACTGAAAGATGGAGGGGAAGAGGCAGCAGCTGCAGGCTGGGCTTCTGCTCATTGCCAATAAGGTGAGGCAGTAACAAGCAAGAGTGTATAAGAGCTCCACAGCGCCTCTTCACATTTGCCTTCAAAATCTCACCCAAAACGTCTCTCGTGGCCCACTCTAACATGAATCATACAGGGAAGGAATTCTGGGGAAGGTGGTTCAGCCTAACCGATCACATTACACATTGACACATGACAAAGCCACCACGATCTCCTCTGAGTGTCCCTGGGGGGTTGTCACATTAGAATTACTGAAAAAAGTAATGCAATTTTAGTATAGGATTTGGTCCAACTTTGGATAATATTTACATAATAATGATAACATAAATGCTGTTTCTGGGTCACTACATTTCGAGTTCATCTGTGGAAAAGCACAGAAAGCTGGGCTATGGTCGCAAGAAAGAAGGTGAGTGTTAACAACTTTGAAAATATAAAAATAAAAGGTAGCTGGTAGAAGGTGGGATGTGGAAGGGATATTGGGATGGAAGAAAGGTGGAAGGAAGGATAGGGAGCCAAATTTCTTAATTTTTTAAGTGGAGAGTTAAGGGATTCTGCCTAAAATTAATAGAACAGGAAACAGTTTTAGGGCTATTATTTAAAGTGAGAAGTGTAATCAATAGGAGCATTAAAGATGATGATCTAACTATAAACATTGGACAAGGAAGCAAAGGTGGGAAAAAGAAAGAGTATAAATATGCTAAATCTCAAAATCCATAGTGCTGAATCAATAGGTAGTGTCAAGAGTCATTAAATCAATAAACTGAAGTATATGGAAGCGTATTATTTAGCATTATTAAAACAGAAATGGGTAAGAGGCTGTTTCTGAGGAAAAGAGCGGGGGTTGGGAGGAAAGTGGGGTGATACCGTTGTTTTCCACCATAAGCGTTTTGTGGTATTTGATCAGTTATAATAAGCGTGCATTCCTTTGAGTGCAATAATTTATTGTAAGGGAGAGAAAAAAGGAGGTCAGAGAATAGGACCTTGGCCAAATCCCGTATTAAAGGGGCAGATGTAAGAGAAGAAACTAGAATAGAAGATAAAGTGCATTTAGATCTTTAAGATGAATGTTATACAATAGCATATTGGTTTTTCACAGATTTAAACAACAGAAACCTATCTTCACTATAACTCTAGAATGGATTTGGCCACTGGTCTACAACAATAGTAGAAATATCTGTCAAACCACTTTTTCACTTAGGAAGAATAAGTCATTCTGATGAAAATTTATGGCAAAATCTACCAACTCCAATTTTATAAAACATGGAACTATAATATTCTTTTTATATTTCTAAGTTACTATATATACACTATGCTATATTATACTTTACTATTATGTTATATTATATTATGTTATATTATATTATATTATATTATATTACTGTGTGACACCAAAACAAATTCAGCCATACAATCTTTCTAAATATTTGAATGCTTGGTATTTTATAGAATAGACTAAGTTTTTCAAAAAATGTTATTTTTTCAATATGACATAGTAACGTTTTAGTATATTCACAACAGA